>NC_046657.1:37749858-37761850 GCF_010883055.1 Belonocnema kinseyi
AAGGAGACTATGTAGAAAAATAATCAATAGTATTTTTGTATTATTTTATAAATAAATAAATATTAAAAAAGAATTCCGGTTAATATTTGATTCACCCTCGTAAGTCTAATGAGATGCAAATCCTTGCATGAAGTATACCCGATCCAGCCTGCTTTCAGAATAAAAACTAATCTCTCACTCCTCCATGCAGTCATAACATAACCTAACGTCAGACTAGCCCCAGTAAGTTTCACAAGCGGCCCACTAATTATCTAATCAGCCCTCTGTAAAAAGACCAGATATATTCCATCCAGACCAGGAGACTTTTAAGGACTGAATGACTTCAGGGTCAACCTCACCCTGGCTGGGTTAACAATCTCCAGTCTAGCCGCCAATGAAAAAGTTGGTCTAGCTTTCATGCTTTACCTTACGTATTGCACTCCTGCATTGATCCCTCATTGTCGTAAATAAGGTCCATAATTCCTCCGTTTTGCCTGTATTGGCACATCTGAACCTAGTTTTCCTGCGAAGCTCTTCGAGTTTTCCATTCGTCTAGTGTGTCTCTCCAGGCTTTCGGACTCTTGACGCTCGACATTTACTTTCAAAAGTAGATTTAATGGCTTCAGTAAAAATCTCGGTGCCATCTCAGTCCGTTCTTCTTGGACTTCTGGTCCATTCTGGGCCCACGGGTACAATGGATTGCAACTTGAACTCTATTGGTGAGTGATATGAGAGAGTGGGTTCATTTGAGACTCTCCACTTCTTGACGTTATATCTAGGACTACCGGTACAGGGAGTGGTGTCAATGACTTCCTCCCTGATCGAGTTACGATACGTCGCTTTGTTCCCCGTATCATGAATAACAAAAACAGTTGTGATTGTATATTTCACTAGATCGCTACTAGATCGCTAGTTGACATCCGTACCTCCACTGGTGGATTGGTATCGCTGTCATATGGAAAGTAAACCGATTCCATGACTAGCCTTCCTATTCCATTAAGATTCAAGACTATCCATAAGAAAAATATAGAACAATATAGAGAATTCGTTTAACCAATACCACGGGCATATTAATATCACATTTTTTATCTGAGTATTTCTGAAAACAAATGTCTATTTAAATTTGAATAATTTGAATATTTGAATGCTTAAATAAAATTATTATTTCTATGAAAGCGAATTTCATGATTAGGAATATTCAAAGTCAATCCAATGATTTTCAGGAAAAATAAATACCCATAATATCCCAAAAACTCCCGTGTATAAATTTCTAGTCATATTAGTTTTATTTTCACATAGATGAGCCGCCATACTGAAGTCACTGTTTTGAGTTTTTACATTTTGAATTCGGATTTAAAATCAGCAGCCCGAGAAACACTGTCAGATAACTGAGGCTCTTTCCTCCTATATTTTTTCTTATTTTTCACTAACCCTACCCGCGCCTTTCCCCCTTGATTTTATATAATTTCCCACTAAAAAAAAAACTTCCCCTACATTTAAAAATGTCTTTTTAGAGTAAAATTCAATTACGTAAACGAGTAATTTTAATTTATTATCCTACAGGACATAATTTCTGTGCCATGAAGAGATACTATTATTGTTTAATTAAGCAGCTTTTGAAAATTGAAATCAATGTCCAAATACACGGATGGTGACAAATATATTTTTTCTAATTTATTCAAAGAATAAAACATTTTCCATGGAATCGGTATTATTGCTTAGCCCTCGGTCTGCAAAAATTTTTCCAAATGACGTCACGACTTCGAGTACCAAATACAACTTTAAACAGAAGGCGTTATTTAAAATCGTACATTAATATTAAATTGAATTGTATTTAGTAAGAAACACTTTATGCGTGAATTTTAGAAAGTTTCTTCTTGTTATTCGGGACAGACAAAAACACAGGTGTTCCTCGTGAACGTGAATGGTTTACCGAAGAAGGCTTCCTTAGAATATAGACTATCGTCTCTCTAATCACGAAAAACGAATCGGCATGTCACTGAGTTTTTCCACTACAGAATTTTGTCCATTGAAATCCCCACTGAAGGCCCAAACAACCCCAGAATCTAGTAGGAAAACCCATGATCTGGCAACACTGCTATATTGCGCCGTTCAGCTCTGATTTACGGTATGACTGTGTAATTTAAAAAAATGTAATCTTATGTGCCCTGTTCCAGATTTGAGTTCACAATCTGACATATATCCCAATGGCCCCGAATTCCATCGTTACCCTTGGCATTCTTCTGTCAGGGAGCATTCTCATAGTATGGATCATACTCTTGCAATGCATTATAATCATAGCATGGAGTCTTCTCCTGCCACGCATTCTGCTCCTGCCATGCATCCTGCTCCTGCCATGTATGTTGCACCTGCCATCTCTTCTACTCCTGTCGAGTCATCTATTGATGCCAGACTCACGTCTTCTCCTATGAAGCCACCCTATTCTAAACTGCTTGGAATGAAGGTTGATAAAATTCGATTTCAACGATATTTTCCCGTCAACAATACAAATCGGGAACTTGCAATTCGATTATACAATTTTCGTCCCGACACGCAAATTTATTCAAGAAGTCCATCGGGTAGTATCGCTGACCCGCTAACCGGAGTGCACTTTGTATTGTCAGAAGTCAATGGTGACGCCCTTGCATTAGTAGAAAAACTTGAAAGTAGTCACACGGTTTTACATGGATTATATATACCTCCTGGTCCGAAAGGAGAACGAGTGAAAATAAACATATTTAACCACCACGTTAGCAAAATAGGAAAAGGAGAAGAAAGGGACACTCCATTAGGGATGGCCAAATCATTAAATAAATATTTCATAAAAAAGACTGTGGATGATCCTATTGAGCCAGCTTCTCCTGCCAGGTCCACACGGGCCGGCAAGCCCCCCTATTCTAAATTATTCGGAATAAAAACTGAAGAACTTCAATTTTATCGATTTTATCCTGTCAGAAATTCGAGCTGGGAACTTGGAATTCAATTATACACATTTTTCCCCGGTGAAGGAATTTATTTGAAAAATGAAATGAATCATATCGGTGTCGAGCCAACTGGAGTACAATTTATATTATCAGACATCAATGGTAACGCCATTGCAATACTGCAAAAAACACCCAGTGGTCATTCGCTTTTCCGTGGACTATTTATACCTGACCCTCTGGGTCCAGGCGGACCTCGGGCGACAATAAACATATTCACCAAACACGTTAGGAAATTGCCTGATAATGAAGTCAAGGCCACTCCTTTAGGAAACAATAAAGGAAACAAAAAGTGGTATGATATGAGGCGTGTGGGTACTCCATTTGCGCCAAACAATGGTTGACAGCGCTTACTATCTTGCCTTAAAAATATTTCTTGTTTGACAATTAAACAATATTGATGGAAATTTGTCTTTGATTTCAAAATTCATCTATTTTTGTAGAAATTTAATCTTTTTTGTTCTAAACGCAACAAACTGGTCGAAATTTGATAATTTGATTTTATTTCCCCTATAAAAATGTATATGAACAATTGTTGTTAGATACTTTAAGAAATGTTCTTTCTACATTTTTTCAAATATATGCGTCTTACCGAAAAATTGTCTTAACGAAATTTGCAGCGATTGTTGAAATGAATATTTTTCGTATCTCGCATAGTTTTTTTGGGAAACGTAATTTTTTGTTTGTAATCCAAATTTTCACTAAAAAAACTCTATATTAGTATTGATAAAAAAACTTACTGATAAGAAAAGGTGTTAGATCATCTCCGACTTCGAGGCTAGAAAACGTGCTTACAAATTCAAACTCTATATTAATAACTTTTGATAATTTGAAGTTTAGTCTCCTCTAAGGAGCGCTAGAAAAATTATTTGAAACAAATAAGTTTTTATTTCAATCCTTACTTGTTTTCTATAAAATTAATTTTAAACACAGTATTTATTTATTAATTTTACAACAATGATTATTATTTCACGAGAATTGACTAGTTTACAAATATTTCTTCATTAATGTTAAATTGACTAAACAATGTTCATTAGGTAGGTAAAAAAAAGTTTAAAAAAATTATTAGTTGAAGAAAATTTAATTATCTGTTCTGAAATAAGAAAATACTAAATAATAAGCGGAAATCTATCACCAAATATCAATATATTTTTTCTATTCAAATAATCTAGAACCTCTAGGCCTAAGGGTCAAAATGCAAATCGAGGTCGTGTGACCATAATTCGAAAGATTATCGAATTTTATTCGAAACGTGTCACAGCTTTTCTTTAAATGGGGCCTGGTTCTAATCTTTTGGATAGAATAATATCAAATATTAATATAAAATATAGATATACAATATAATTATCCAAAAGCGTTATGTACAATTCCCAAGTGATTAAGGCTGGGTTGCTTCATAGTAGTTTAAAAAAAGATTTAAATCTTTTTACCGTCGAACATGACCTTTCAGCTGTGGTATCTGAAGGAGGTACTACTATTTATAATTTTAGAAGCTTCTATACCTTAGGATATAGTTTTTTGTTTCTTCTAGCATATGGCAGTAACATTCAACTAAGAATAGCTGAAAAGTATTTATCTCGAAACCATATTCTTTCAGCAGCTGCCTTGTTACTTCATCATGCAACCATATTTTGCTAAATGCATTTTCTTGCAATCTCAGTTTTATTATATCGACTTTGTGCAAACCATTCCGTAATAAACCGTTCGCTAAGTTTGTTCTGCCTGTGCTGATATCTTGATAAAGGTTTTGTTGGCAGAGGAACTGCAATGTCTGCTAGTTGAAAAGTTTGTTTAGCTTCTTCCATTTCCATCCACAATTTGCAAAAAGATTTTTCATTGAGAAGACTTTGTAAATAACTTATGTTTTCATTCGCACAAGCAATAGACCCGCTCACTACCTGGTAGGTGTTTCTATCGCTAAAGCCAACTAACTGTGAATATCTCCACACAGCAACAGTCCTAAATAAGTTTCACTTTTTAAAAATTATTCACGTAATCGACCAGCAGTAGCAGAGCGAAACATTAAAATAAAATGTTCTTATTTAAACTTAAACGATATTTGAAATCGATGGCTGATAAAGGATCTAATGCAAATACAAGGTCCTGGCTGACTCATCATATAAAACCAATAACATGGATATGCAATGAAGTATGCTCAATTTTTTTAAGAACCTGCCTGAAAGAAGTTTGCATGACTCAAGCATGAAAAGCCACTTAAAAATATCTGGCTAAAGCATGGGTCACGGCTTAATAAGAGCATGCCAAAAGTCTTGCTCTTGTCCGTCTCCCATGGTTAGGATACTCTAAACACAAATGAATATTTTTAAGTACATGGAAGTGTCAGAAAAAATTAACCTCGTTAAAAATAGGAATCTTAGGTTTGCCAATAGTCTTCATTTCTCTAAATGGTGAGTTCACTACCCGGGTGCTCCGGCTCGCGCACCAGGCAGGTTGGCACGTATTCTACAAGAACTATTTCAAAATTTAAATTGATCCAACAACCAAAATAACTAAAAATTGTAGTAGTTTACCACGTATTCTAGGAGAACTTTTTAAGAATTTAAATTCTGCCAACTGCCAAAATAACTACCAATGATAAGCCGCAGATCCGCGTGTACCGGATCGCGCACCAGGTACCTTAATGAGTATTCTACGAGAACTTAAAAAAAATTTCAATTTTGTGAATGACGAAAACAATTCCAAATAATAAGTCGACTACCCGGGTGCACCGGGTCGTGCACCAGGTAATTAAGCAATGCCTATAATGAATTGTAATAATATAAATTTATTTGAAACGATACATTTTTCAGGGTAGCTTAGAATAAAAGCTAGAGCAAAATAAGGAACAGAAATATTAATTTATTCATTATGAACAAAACTTGTACTTCATTTTCTAATAACTGAATAAGCAACCGCGGACTGAGGTACAAAAATAAATGTAATATACATTTAATATAATAGTATTGAACATAATGTAGAAAAGTTCGTATTTTGGAAAAAATTGAGGTCGAAGCACGAGCTACGTGGTGAGTAGTCATTTACATATAAATATTGAGTTTAAACTTAACAATTCCTAAAATAATTAAATACAGCCGATAATTAGTCGACATTTTGCAATATATTAAATGAGTTGCCCCCTTCCATATTTGTAAGGTAAAATGGAGACATGAAATCTGGAATTCACCTAAGGAGACTGAAAGCTGGATTCCTCACTAATCCAAGAATCGCAGCAGGCCTACTAACGTGTTTTTTTGACCTATTTTTCATTTAAATAGCACTTACTTAGGATAATCCTAGTGCATTCTTGAGGACATTCTCAGGACAATTTCAGGATGTCCTGAAGAAGTCCATCGGATGTCATTAGGGTACGTCCTAAAACGATGAAAAATCGAATTTTTGTAGGCAAAATTAACACCATTTATCTTCTAAAGCCTTAATTAAACATAATTTATTTCAATTTAATTGATTCATTAAATTGTTAAATTTAATTTAAAACTGCATCGGAAATTATCTTCGTGTCAAAATTCTTCTATTTAGTTTTTATTCTGGTCATGGAAAATATTATTGCTTAGTTACGTGGTCAAAGTTATCTGTCCGAGGGAGAACTGCTTCAAAAACATTGTAAAATAAATATAAAGAAATTGTTTATTTTTGTAACTTAGAAAAATATCTTACTTTTTAGCAAAGCATGTGCGATTAAACTTCATTGAGGGATAAAGAACGTGCGGAAGAAGAGGAACAAACACACTATTAAGTTACTAATATTAAAATTGAATAGGCATAAAATATTATTGTTTTTCAGTAAAGGATTTAACGGTTTTAAGCGCTTTAGACAAGTTTATGAGTAGTTTTTTAGAAGATAAATTACAGGAATGCATGTTGCGTTTAATTCTAACGAAAGAAAGTGGAGAATCGACGGGAAAAGAATGTGACTGAAGATTGGAAAATTAAATATTCTAAATTAGAAAATTAGAAAATTGGAAAAATATGAATTTTCTTATGTTTTACAGTTAAAAGAAAAATTATTTTATGTAAGTCTCTATCGACCTTAAGGAATAAATTCTTATCGCGAAACTCGCGCTTCCGATTCAATTCATCATTACAAATTTATATAACTCTCTGATAAATCATGTTTTTTGTCAGGGAAAATATGTAGATATTTTTTAGAACAACAATTCTGTCACGTAATATCTTTCCGTATCTAACGTCGTTAGACATAAAAATAAATTTTAAAACGTTGGATTTGATAAAATTTTATAAAGTCATTTTTGCAATAAAACCAATACCTTCTCATTGATGATGAGAATGTAAAAATACAATTTTTTATTTTACGGCAAAACTAATGGAACATAGGAATAAATATTGCTCAACAGAATATTTGTCTCTAAAATGATTTAGAAATTTTGATTTCATTATTTTTTGATAGGATAAGTACTCGCCGGTTTAATTATAATTTGATAATGTGTGTGTCGAGTTTTACTTGTAAGAAAATATATTACAATAAAAAAATTCACAAAAGAATATTTCTTAATACATTACAAACTAAAATGTAAGAAATGCGAAATCAGAAAATTTGAAAGTTGTACTGGGCTGTGGTTATTTCAGAAATTATTCTGAGAAAAAAAGGAACTAGTATTAAGGCCAAAATTGGGCGTTTGTAATGGGTTCAGTTGCTACTTTCTAATGTGACGATGTGCTTGACTATCGGCTCAAACTGACCTTTAAATTAAAAAAGATGGATTTTTAACAAAATAGTTTTTTTTAAACAAAAAAGATTATTTAAAAATTAGAGTAAAATTATATCTTAATTGCCCACGTGCGTATGTGATGTTTAAATATAAGCTGAAAAATGAACTTTTAATTTAAAAAGTTGGATTTTTAATAATATAGTTGAACTTCCAAAAGAAACAAAAATTAATTGAAACAAAGTATTGTCTGTTTCTACTCAAATGAGTTGCTAATTGCAAAGGTGACGATGTTTTTAAACCTAAAAGATTTTGTTGATTTATATATATTTTTTAATCTTCTCGTCACGAGGTTTGGCACGTTTCGAAAATTTCTACCCTTACATTGGACGATTTTCATTTGAACGGAGTCTACCTCCTCGGCTTACCCTCCCCACTCGACCTTCCCTCCCATGGCTGACTGAGCGTGAGCGCTGTTCCAAGCCTTGCAGCGGGGGCCCCTTTGCCCTGATGAGAAATAAAATAAAAAACATAAAAATGCTCTAATTTTGCCATCGGCTATTTTTTAATATGATATTCGAAAGCTTCGTTTTCATTCAAATCGAAAGATGTTTCACTTGCAATTAAAAGATTAAAATTAGTAAAACTGTTAAAATTTGTAAAAAATTCGTGTCTTCTAATTAAATCGCAGAGTTCTGTAAAACATTTTTTCCTAAGAAACTTGAATTTTGATTTTCAACAAAATATATGAAATTTCACCCAATTATCTAGAAAAATCTTACACTTGAAATGATAAAGTTTTAAAGAAACAAAAATTATTTTTACTTATAATAATTAATTTGAAATTAGAAAAATAAACTATTTGTTAAACATATTAAGTATCCCTATAAAATTATTTAATTTCACATTACAGTTTAAGATTATTTATTTAACTAAGCATTGGTTTTAATGATTTTTTTGAAGATAAAATTTTATGATAATCAACAAAAATTTTTATTTATAATCTCTAGTTCTTCGAATAATATAGTTATTAAATAATTTATAATTAATAATATGAATAATTCTACCCAATTACCTTAATCCATGTTATTTAAATTTATTATTTTTTTCAAGAGCAGGATTGTATATAATAATAATTAAAGGATGATCTTCAAATTTAATATATTCTATATTACTAAAAGTTTAATAATAATTAATATTATTATTATTGTTATTTTTCGTGGAACTTTTCCTGAATGTCGATAGGATAAATTAATAATAATTATTTGAAAAATACTTTTACCTTAATTTTTTGACTAAAAATAATTCTTGTTTGGTCGAAACTTTATTATTTTAGTTTGATAAATTTGCTACAATAGTCCACAGTTTAATAACCAACCACCGAATTCACTGCGAATTAAAACAGTTGAATTTTTAACAGTTAAGTTTTCTACAAAATTCAGCAGTGAAATTGTCAACAGACGAATTTTCTGCAAAATGAACTGTAACATTTTCAACTATACTATGCAAAATTCCATAATGCGTGCTAGCTAGGGTCAAAACATAAACCAAAATCTGCGATAAGTTATTCTAATTGTAATCTTTTGATTGCAGCTGAAACATTGTTGGAAAAAATACTTAGATTCCGAATATAATATTTTTAAATTGCTTAATGCAAAATTAGGACATTTTCATGTTGGGTATTTCATTCCTCATTAGGACAAAGAGGCCCCTCGCTGGATCTCTGTTAAGTTGTACCCCCATTATTAAAAATTTAATTTTTTTTTTAGAGTTCTGGTTGCCTCTTCAATAGTTCTGGAGTTCGTTATATGTTTTAGCAATAGTTCTGATAAGTAAAGCATTGAAAAGTAACTTTTCGAAAAGGGGGGGCTAACTTCACGCTCCCCCCACTTTTGCAAAAGTGAATTTTTTTGGAGTTCTGGGTAGATCAAACATAATTCTAGAGTTCCTGATCATTTTAAAAAATAGTTCCGGCTAATATCACTAAAAAACCGGGTTTCAAGAAAATAGTTAGCCCCCCACTTTTTGAAAAATTGACTTTTTCTTTAATTATTCTCTGGTTCCAGAAGCGTTCTGGAGTTATTTAATACAAAAAATTGAAAATTAAAAAAATAGTCAAAAAACAACATTTCCAAAAATACAAAATGTTGACAAATTTCTCGTTTAAATAAACCAAAAGTTCTATTTAGAGTTCTATATCCACCAACAGGGGTCTTACAAAAAAGTCCCATAACACTTTTCGATCAAGTAAAAATTCAAAGAACTGTAGCACTTTTAAGAAAATTCAAAATTTTGGAATTTTAAAATGTTGGGAGTTATAAGAGTTCTGATCAGAGTATCTAATATTTCTCATGCTATATATAAAAAAATTATTATACAGCTTTTCAATCAAGTCAAAATTCGAAGAACTATGGCACTTTTAAGAAAATCAGAAATTTTGGAAATCCCAAATGTTAAAAGTTCTCAGAGTTCCGATTAGAGTTCTGGACTTAATAATGAAAAATCTACAAAAAAGTGTTATAACACTTTTCGATCGTATCAAAATTTGAAGAACTGCGGCACTTTTAAGAAAGTCAAAAATTTTGAAATTCCACAATATTGAGTGTTTTAAGTATTCTGATCAGAGTTCTGGACTTCTTCATATAAGCTCAAAAAAAAGTGTTATAAAACTTTTCCTTCAAGTTAAAGCTCGAAGAACTGTGGCACTTTCAAGAAAAACCAAAATTTAAAAAATTCCAAAATGTTTAGAGTTCTAAGAGTTCTGATGGGAGTTCTGGAATTTTTCATGCAATATATAACAAAAAGTATTATAAAACTTTTCAATCAACTTCAAATTCGAAGAACTATGGCACTTAAAAGAAAAACAAAAATTTTGAAAATTCCGAAAAGTTGAGAGTTCTAAGAGTTCTGATGCGAGTTCTGGACTTCGTTATGAAAACTCTACAAGTAAGTATTTTACAAGTTTTTAATCCAGTCAAAATTCGAAGAACTACGCCACTTTTACAAAATAAAAATTTGTTAAATTTCAAAATATAAGGAGTTCTAAGAGTTCTGATCGGAGTTCTGGACTTATTGATGACAGCTCTACAAAAAAGTGTTACAAAACTTTTCAATAATATGAAAATTTGAAGAACTTCGGGAACCTTAAGAAAATCCAAAAATTTGAAATTCCACAATGATGAGAGTTCTAAGAGTTCTGAGCAGAGTTCTTAAATTGCTTTCGCTACATATATAAAAAAAGTGTTATAAAACTTTTTCATCAAGTCAAAATTCGAAGAACTATGGCACTTTTGAGAAAATCCAAATTATAATATTAAATTTTCATAAGCTCCCCAATTGCGTTAATGAAGTAATTCTAAATAAATTTTGTATTATTTTTCGTTGGTAAAGCTGCTAACAATTTAAGAAAAAAATAGCAGTTTCAAAAATTATTAAAAGAGAATATTATTGAAAAAAATAATAACTTGATAATCGCTGGGGGATTGTATTGACCCTCAAAACTAAATGTTGTAAAAATTGTTGATGTACATTGTTGGCTTTAGGGTCAGGTGAATTGCAAACAATTGAGTTGTTTCAAATATTTTGGAACATAATGGTGATCCTTATCAGTGAGTGTTCTTAAATCTGTAAAAAGTACAGAATTTCTTGCAGGTATGCTGTTCTACAATTGAAAGTACTTTACTTTAAGAAAATCTTTTAACGAAGAAAAACTAATTTTTTTATTGAAACCCTTAGACACAGCTTTTTGTGTAGAAGAGAAATAGTGCTGTTTAATGAACTTTTCTTTTCCTTGTATCGACTAAAAATTGATTTGAAGTTGTCATGTGCTGAGTATTCTTTTATCGTTTAAAATTATTTATGTGAAAGTAAAACATTTCCAAAATCACACTGTAGTACAAAATAAATTTATAAAAAACAAAATATTGTAGTTATAGAATAATATGATTGTGCTTTTAAGTTTAAACATTGTAGTTAAAGAATTCGTGCAAATAGGTAATAAATTTTCTTTTATCATAAGAATTTATCATAAGAATCTGTATTCGTATGAATTTGTACTAATTGAATAGTACGATGACTTTTATCAATTTATTAATCGATTTCAATATATACCAATCATCAGAGAAAAAAACTACTAATTCTTACAAAAACCGTTAACATTAAATTCATAAATAATTATTTTTTATTAATTACATTTTGAACGATTTTCATACGCATCAGTAATTTTTTGATTAATGATTATTATCGGAATGCCTACTCTAAATCGATTGATAAAGGACTTCCCAATATTTACATAGTAGAGCCTCATGCCAGTTCAGATATAGAGAATAAAAAGTTTGTTTGAAAATA
>NC_046657.1:37761950-37780597 GCF_010883055.1 Belonocnema kinseyi
TATTTATATATATATTTGACTCTCATAAATAGCCCTTTCAACCATCTCTATATTGACATATATTGACACTTTGAAATAATCAAGTCGACACTTAAAAATGATCGAATCGCCCATACGAAATGACTACGTGAAATATCTAAGATAATCGAATCGAACATTAAATACGACCCAGTCGAATGTCTAATAAAATCAAATCGACTATCCAAGATTTCCAAACCGACCCTTCACAATGATCGGGTCAGCCAGCTTGTGATGACTGAGAAGACGGTCTGAGGAAATCGAGTCGACTTTCTGAGATTGTCGATTTGGACCTCTTGTTTTTACTTTATAGAGATAGTCGCTTTAGTCATATTCAAGAGCTGTCCTATATTCGACCCTGCAATTTGGTCTGTTTGCACGTTTATATTGCTAAACAAACCTTCCATTTTTCTCCGTGATCAAATACCTTCTCTGATAAGAATGTAAACAATTACAATATTATTCTTTCATTAAAGCTGAAGAAATATCAGGTTCGACATAGTCAAATTTTTCAAAAATGTTATAATTTGTTATTATTACTCACTGGAAAAAACTGTAAATAAAAAAATTTGGCATAATTTTCAAAGCAGTAGGGAAAGTTTTTAACATAAAAAAGTGGCATATTTTAAGCAAGCTTGAAAGTTCTTGCTTTATTTTTGCCTATTTCTGGTGGGTTCTGCTACATCGCCTTATGAGTTCGTGCAGCGAAATCAATGGCCATTGATGCTTTGTAAATGCGATGTTATTATTATTATTCACAAGAAAAAACTATACATAAAAAAAATCTGCCATATGGTAAGTTTCGAAGCAATAGAGAAATTTTTTTAATTTAAAAAAATTTGAATTTTAAAATAAAAAAAGGGAACAGAAGACATTAACCGATGATAAGGGTAGTGAGAAGAAAACACTCCAATTAGCGGAAAACACTTGTTAACGTTATTTATTTTTTAAAAACCCTTTAATAAAACGTTAATTATAAAAGAAACAGCAGACAACTTCGCACTCACGATTATTCTAACAATTGTTATTAATCTTTTTATTAGGTCATAATAAATAAAAACTCTCCGGCGTTCCAAGATCGATTTGAATATGAGACAAACGAATTGGTCACCTGCCATAACAAATACTGTACTATAAGTAAATAACTTGCTGATAAAACAGAGCTTTATAAAGAACGTATACCATATAAAAACAGTGAAACTATTTTTTTTTTAAATACAATATTAACCGTTTTTAAAAATACGTATGATTATTATACTTCATAGCTTTAAGAGTTCTCAAAACCAATTATTTTATAAGGCGAATTTCGCTTCAATTGGTACCTTTAACTTACAATCAGTTCAAGAGACAGATAATTCAGCAGGCTTGACTGAAAATATAGGCAACAAGCAAATTTTTGTGATTGAACGGTCGAACTCGGAGGCAGCAGTTTTAACTCTAACCGTACGGACACAATTATCCTTTCCCTTATAGCACATAATGATGCGACCCAATGTTCACTTCGAAGGCGGGAGAGCATCATGTTTAATCAATACCATATATCCAACTTTAATGTTCGGCCGCTCCTGATTCCATAAAGAATGCAAATATTCTACGTTCCACCTTCGCCAAAACATTTCCGCGATGCGTTGCACGATCTGCCACCTGGTCAAGCGATTTTCTGGAACGAGCTCCACCGAAGGTTCAGGAGCACTAGTCCACCAATCAAGAAAAGACCTGGTGTCCGATACGAGAAATCATCAGGGTCATCCGAAAGAGGGCCTATTGGACGCGAGTTCAGGCATGATTCTATTCTAGCTAGAGTCGTAGTAAATTCCTCAAAAGTTAAGGTATGTGAACCGACACATCTTCGAAAATCATGCTTAAGACTTTTAACGCCTGCTTCCCAGAGTCCCTCAAAATTAGGTGCTGCGGGTGGAATAAAATGCCAGGTCGTAACTTCCACTGAGAAAAGATTCATTAAATCAACATCCCTTCAAAGTTGAGAAACATTGTGTCTCAACGCGCCATCGGCACCTGGAAAAGTAGTACCATTATCGCTGTATAAATTTGAGGGCTTACCTCTACGAGCTATAAAGCGTTGGTAAGCTGCTAAAAAGCCTTGAGAAGTGTAGTCTGGCACAAATTCTAAATTAATTGCACGAGTCACACAACATATAAATAGCGCAACACAGCCTTTATAGCTTTTCAGACCTCTACCTAGAGCAAATCGCACAGAGAAGGGACCAGCGTAATCAACCCCAGTATGAGTGAATGGCCTACAAGTTGTTGTCCTAAAATCAGGCAAGCTACCCATAAGTTGTTGGCCTGTGACAGCTCGTTCGCATACACACGAGACACATCGACGAATTAAACTTTTAACCAGAGTTCGGCCCACGATTATTCAAAACGCTTGGCGAAGTGTATATAAAGAGAGCTGTATCCCACCGTGCATAGATCGTATGTAAGCGTGTAGAGCAATGAGTTCACTCATGCGATGACTAGGTAATATTACAGGATGTTTTTCCTCATATCTAATAGGAGCCTGATGTACGCGACCACACAAACGTAAAACACCCGAACCATCCAGAAATGGGTTCAAGATCTTGAAGAGTGAACCTAAAGGAATCACGTTTCCTTTTTTTAGAGCATGTATCTCAACATCAAAGGCAGTACTTTGCACTTGTTGGATACACCATAAAGAGGCCTTATTAATCTCTGATGCAGAGAGAGCAAGGCTCTTCAGCAGATCCTCATCTTCTGTCAACTTTCCGAAGCTTTGAAGAAGAGCTTCAATAAACCGTTGACAATAGGCTGTAACTCTAATCAACTTTGGCCAAGATGCAATTCTGTCAGCAATATCAGTGAGAAATTGCTTCGTCTCGACAGAATGGTGAGCGAGCTGACAAGTTTTGACCGAAGATTTCGGTTCGAGGTCAACGCCATCAGGCAATAATGCCCTAGATGCCGGCCAAAATGAGGAGTGATGCACTAGCCAAGGAGGGCCTTGCCACCATAAAGTATGACTCAATAACTGATCAGGTAAGAGACCCCTGGAAGAACAATTGGCAGGGTTGTCCTCTGCAGGAACATGTCTTCATCTTGCTAGTAGAACACACTTTAGGATTTGAGCCACTCTGTTTGATACAAATGTGCGCCAAGTAGAAGGATATTTGCTGAGCGAAGGCAATACCACTGTAGAATCGGTGTGGCAATATAATGGTACATTTTCAAATCCCATTGTAGCAATTAAAAAGCGTAATGCCTTGGCTAGAAGTTGAGCACCACAAAGTTCAAGTCGTGGGATACTCACAGGTAAAAGAGGAGCTACATTAGACCTGGCATATAGTAAAGTAACTATCGCATCGTCCTCTTCTCGAAGAAGACGTAAATATACCACAGCGGAATACACTTTGGCTGAAGCGTCAGAAAACCCATGAAGTTCATAACCCAAATTTGATCTCATTTGACCAGTCCACTTTGGGATCTGAATCTCTTCCAACTTTGACAGGCTAGTATAATAGCTATTCCAACGATCTAATAGATCCTCAGACAGATTCTCGTCCCCATCAAACTTGCGAAACCAAAGTACCTGCAATATTCTTTTAGCTACAACAACAACCGGTGAGAGCCACCCTAACGGATCATAAAGTTTCGCAATGACAGAAAGAATTTGTCGTTTGGTAGGTAGTTCGATGGGTCGCGCTTTTACCTGAATTCGAAAACGATCCGAAGTTGGATCCCAATGTAGACCCAAAACTTTCAACTGAATGTCCTCCCCAGCACAAAATTTAAGAGCTCTTTCATGATTGCCAGAAGGACGATCGAGTAGCAATTGCTCATCATTAGAAGCCCATTTTCGGATATGAAAACATCCTCGAGTTATTAATTGAGTGATCTGAGATCTAAGTTATTTAGCTTCCTCCAATTCATCAGCGCCGACTAACACGTC
The DNA here is from genome assembly GCF_010883055.1 of Belonocnema kinseyi. Classification (NCBI taxonomy): domain Eukaryota; kingdom Metazoa; phylum Arthropoda; class Insecta; order Hymenoptera; family Cynipidae; genus Belonocnema; species Belonocnema kinseyi. The sequence goes on from NC_046657.1 coordinate 37,765,900, forward strand.
ATCGACATAAATGTTATTTTCGAGGGTAGACCTAGCTTGTGGGAAGTCAGAACCTTCATCTTTAGCTAATTGCTTGATGATTTGATTCGCATGATAGGGTGCACAAGCTGTTCCGTAAGTTACGGTAGTCAATCGCCAGACTTCCAACTTACCTTCGGGGGAATACCAAAATATGTGCTGATAGTTACTATCACGTGGATCAACCATAATTTGCCGAAACATTTTTTCTATGTCGGCTACGTAAACAAAGCGGTGCTCGCGCCAACTCAGTATAATAGAAACTAAATCAGTTAACAATTTAGGCCCCATATGTAAATGAGAACTCAAGGAAGTACGGTTGGAAGTGAGGCTAGATGCGTTGAAAACTACTCGCAGATGAGTAGTAGAACTACCCTCATTAATTACAAGATGATAAGGAAGATAAACATTTTGATTAGAATCCATGTCCGACAAGTCTGAGACTTTTTCCATGTGACTTAGATTCTGATATTCAGATAGAAATTCCGAATATTCCTCGAAAATTTCAGGTTTGGCTATTAATCGAGACTGTGTCTTTTGTAAAATTAATTTAGCACGATCTACGGAATGACCTATATCAATAGGTGGGCCATTCTTGAAAGGCAATCGAATCATGTACTGACTAGAAAGCAATCGTCGATGGGAGGATAAAATTGTTCTTCACAGTGAACTTCATCTTCAGTTAAAGAAGATTCGAAAGTAGGTTCTTCCATCTCCCAAAAACGTGCTATGTCCTCATGCAGCACCTCTGTAGTAATATTAAAATGGGCTGTAATAGTCCCATGAGAGGATAACTGCTGAATTGGACCAGATAGAATCCAGCCAAAAATAGTATTCTGAGCGTTCAAGGAGCCTAATGTTCCTTGTATTAATCCAGGCAATAAACAAAATCCGAATTTATCAGCCCCTAAAATCATATAAATCCGCGTTTTGCTAAAAGGATCAGGATCAGCCAACGATAATTGTTGTAATTCATTTGAATGTAACTTGTTTGGTGGTATAGGCAGTGTATACGACGCGATATCTAGTAAAACTAAAGTATTTCAAGCGACGGGGCTTAGCTTACGGTTTGTTGGACATAACCAGACTTTGGCTAATTTTTTATCAGTACCAATCAACTCAACACCTACACCATACACCATTGTATTTACCTTTTAATACGCAGGACGTTAAGATTTAAGCACCTTTTCGGACACAAAACTACACTCTCAGCCCTGATCTAATAAAACTCGAAAGACTTTAAACCTACCACAATCAGCCTCAATTCTAATACAGGATGTAGCGAGTAAAGTGGAACTTGTCATGTTAGCATAGTTATTAAGAAAACAAGATACTTTATTATCAAGAGCAACATGATGCGTCTCCCAGATCGTTAACGGAGTCTGTTGAGTCGAACCATTGCTACTATTTGATCGCGTAGCAACAGCCCCTTGAGAGGTTGTAATATGACTCATAGAAGTAGATGGTTTAGAGGCTACTGAATTACCTGAAAACTCTCTAAAGTCATAGTGCAATAACGTATTATGCTTACGATGACACTTTGCGCAGGTCATTTTGCTTGAGCATGTATATGGTCTATGACCAGGTGTGAGACAATTAATACAAGCATGATTGCCACCAATCCTAGTTTTGATACTTGAATGGTATCTAAAGTTCTGATTCTAGTTGCTGAAAATTCATCTAAAGTTTCATATGATGGATAATTAGTAGTAGAGCCTTGCTCAGTCTCCCACTCTTTTAAAGAAGCTATATCAAGGCGTCTAACTGTCCAAAAAACGACAATATCCTGCCAGTGTTCAACTGGACGTTTAAAATTTTTAAGCGCTGCGAGAGCCTCATTTGTTGTATCGCGAAGCAATTTCAAATCGGCTACCCAATTATTATTTACATTTGAAACACTAGCTATTGCTTGTAAATAAGCACCTACCAAAGCTCTCTTATTATAATAACGCTTCTTAATCGCGTCTCACGTTGACAGAAAGTTAGCTTCCATGACCTTGACATGTTTGATTAAATGTTCAGCCTCGCCGGTCAATGAAGTTTGTAAATACTGAACACGGACAATACTCGACAAAGTTTCATTATTAACAATTAACGCTTCAAATAGATCACGAAAATTCGACCAATTGGAAAAATCACCCGAAAAAGTAGATATATTAATTTAAGGTCATTTAGGAGTATTATAATCATGTCGAATTGTACCTTTTCTCATAGAAAATTCATTGTGCTTTCGCTGAACTGATAAAAAACTATCGATCTGAGAATTAATATAATCGAAAGCACTGAGAAAGGGTTCTTCTATTTTCAGAAATTGATTTTTAGTAAAATACTCGACGGACAATTTGTCCTCTGCTGAAGCTAGAGTTTGTATTTCCAAATCTAACGCTAAAGACTTATCCCATTTTTGTTTGAGAAGATCCAAACGACCACGATCTGTCGTTAGATTGCGCCTATCTTTTGAGATCTTTTTAAAATTTGATTCTGTGCGTAATATAGCCTCATGTAGGCTCATTAGTTCGATGCCTAGGGCCTCCATTTTCACTTAAAAAATAATATAAAAACAACGGACGTGCGTACAAAAACCAACAAGTTGTGAACATTTCCCCTCTTTTTAAATAACAGTTTAAAAATACGAGTAAATTGAAAAATACATGTTAAAATTTCTAAACTAAATTCGAGTAAGCGTATAAGAACTAGCGAAGTTTTGTAAAATAAGTTGGATTAGACACAAGCATAATGATGCAAGGATTACTTGTATGCACACTGTGTTTTCCTCAAATTACACTTTTCGACTGGAAAATGTATTTAATAGTTCACTGCACTTCAAATTTGCGGCAACTTGTGAAATTGTAAGCATTCCAGTTTAATAATAAATTATAAAAGCCTCGCGTTATTTAGTGAGTTTTAATTTTAACCGTTATGACGCCATAATGATTTCCGCAAATTCACGATTTTCGCGAATTTTCTGGAATAGTTTTTTGATCCTCAAGCATCACAAGATCCCGGATGAGCCCCCAAATGTTAGTAATCGACACAGTTATTATTGGTTCCCTCCATAATTTTCAGATAAAATCCTGTAATGATAAGAGTAGTGAGAAGAAAACACTCCAATTAGCGGAAAACACTAGTTAACGTTATTTATTTTTAAAAAAACCTTTAATAAAATGTTAATTATAAAAGGAACATCAAACAACTTCACACTCACGATTATTCTGAAAATTGTTCAATTGTTCTGACAATTCCATCTCAGCTTCCGCGCCCCTCATGTTCGGTATCACTAATGGCCATAGGCTTCACTACTCTAATAAAGGTGTAAAGTAATAAATAATGAAGATGAGTTAAATTATGGATTTTTCATTTTATTGCCATCTACCTGCTCAGCTAAGTCCACCCGCTAGACTTTTCCTGCGGTTTCTACCTGAGCCCGAACGCTATGCCCATAAGAATAAAAGGCAAAACATACAGTTTTTTAAATTTTGCAATCTGCAATTTAAAAATATTATATTCGGAAGCTACGTTTTTTTTGCGATTCCAACTATATGTGACTTGCAAACAAAAGATGAAAAATAGAATCCGTTGCCTTAGATTTTAGTTTATGTTTTGACACGAGTAATCTACACTGTACAAAAAATTTCTGGTAATTTTACCGCTTTCAGAGTAGCTCCGAAAGTAACGTTTTGACTGAAAATAACGAAGTTAATCGAAGTTTGACTTGATCGAAAAGTCGTATAACACATCTTTGTGGAGCTGTTAAGAAGAAGTCCAGAACTCCAATCCGAACTCTTGGAACTCTCAACATTTTCCAAAATTTTGAATTTTCTTAAAAGTTCTACAGTTCTTTGAATTTTTACTTCATCGAAAAGTGTTATGGGACTTTTTTGTAAGACCCCTGTTGATGGCTATAGAACTCTAAAGAGAACTTTTGGTTTATTTAAACAAGAAATTTGTCAACATTTTGTATTTTTGGAAATGTTATTTTTTGACTACTTTTTTAATTTTCAATTTTTTGTATTAAATAACTCCAGAACGCTTCTGGAACCAGAGCATAATTAAAGAAAAAGTCAATTTTTCAAAAAGTGGGGGGCTAGCTATTTTTTTGAAACCCGGTTTTTTGGTGATATTAGCCGGAACTATTTTTTAAAATGATCAGGATCTTTAGAACTATGTTTAATCTACCCAGAACTCCAGAAAAAAAGTTCATTTTTGTAAAAGTAGTTGGGAGCGGGAAGTTAGCCCCCCCTTTTCGAAAAATCATTTTGCAATGCTTCACAAAATCAGAACTATTGCTAAAACATATAAAGAACTCCAGAAATATTGAAAAGGCACCCAGAACACTAAAAAAAATATTAAATTTTTATTAATGGGGATACAACATCACAGGGATCCTCGCTCGCCAGACTCGAGATAATATGCTCGCTCAGTCAGTGTCGGGAGAGGAAGTCGAGTAGAGAAGGCAAAACGAGCAGGCAGACCGCGATCAAGTGAATACTGCCCATTACTTTCTATACCTTTGTCAATTTACTATTTCTCGTCTCTCTATTCATTAGTAGATGCAAAATTGTCCTTGCAAGAAAAATTGAGCTATAATCATTGAAATCTTCGAAAATCTTGAGATCAAATTGTACAGTCCTTCTTCTTTTTTAACAAAGAAACGTTGCACTTTCTTGAACAATCAAGACCCTTAACGTCATCAATTCTCCCACCAATTTTTCAATTTTCCCTCGCTTCTCTTTGCTTCGTCATCAACAATTTCTCAATAATACTTCAATCATTGTATCAAACTCACCTCCTTTCAAAAACACTACTTGTATTTATACAAGACGACTTCATTTATATTACTTAAAATATATGTAACAGCCATACAAGTTCTTGTTTGTTTTTTATTCATTCTAAGATACTGTGAGTGTTTCCAATTTGCAACAAATTAAAAATGATCAAAACAGATGATTTAAACAAAATTTTGTGTCTCTAAATAGTACAGTAGCTATTTGCCAACAGGTCGATTTGCGGACAATAAGTTAAATAATAAATTTTTAATCCAAAAGCGCAGATTGCAAAAAAACATTAGTTAAAAAAATGATTAATGCACAATCAGATTTTTACATTTTTATAGCAACTATTATTAAAAGTTAGAGAAGGTGTTCTTTAATACGTCACATTCAGTTTTAAAAAAACTTTTGCCTTATTTTCGGAGAATTTCAATTAAAATCAGCTTTATTGTTTTTCAGAAATGATAAATGCATACTGAGAAGAAATTACATACATTAATTTTCTAATTTGCATAAACTATTTTGTAGAAAAAAATGCTATTAGCAAGAATTGGAAAAAATTATTTCTTCGGTTTTTAAAATATACATGACATATTATGAATACTGTGACTTTAAACTAACTCTTTGCACATTATTTAAGTCTCTGATATTCTCAAGGTAGAAGAATGTAAATAGATACTTTTAATTTAAACAAAAATTATCAGAGTTTCTCAAGGTGAAATAATTATATGTGTGCTATAGCTTAACTTCTATCAAATAAATTATGCGATACTGATTAAAATTTGTCACGTGATGAAGCCCGAAAATTATCCTAGTATACGATGCAAAAAGCACAAGAATACTCATTAATTATTATGCTCTTAGAGTTGTGATATAAACCATTTTTCCTACACTTCGAAATGATGATTACCTTTTATGTTATGGTATTGACCCTGGACGTCGTCTTCAATACTATTGGTATGTAAAGAATAAATTATAATAATTTTTTTAATATTTTGAAATTATAAGTCTGCTTGAACATCTATTTTAAAGAATTTGGAAAAATCATTTATAATCACTAAGCAAATTTTCATTTGACAATTTATTTTAAAATTTAAGTGCAACTTACTTTTAAAAAAGATATTCGAAATTTGATGTTCTTGTCGGAGATTCACTATCAACGCCTAGCCTCGATTGATTTCAACCAAAGAATCTTGCCCTGTTCAGTTTCAATTCTTTTTCTTCCATAGGACGAGTAACAAGTATTTTAAGATAAAAGAAACACCCGACTCATTTTATAAATAATTTAATTACAAAAAAAGGTTTTTTTTATTTACAAATTTGTTTTTCTGATTTAGGTTGGGTTTTCTTAACCATTGCTACTTTTGTTTGAAAAAATATCTACTTTTTTTTAAAAAGTTTATTATTTGAATTTTCTCTAAAAGCTAGACTACCTATAGAAATCTTGCGGTAAACATTACTGAATTTGACCCATGTTAAAGCCGCATTTTTAAATTCAACTAGCATGCGAAAGTCATCGATTGCTTTCGAAAACTTACGGGTATTACAGTGCATAGATTAAAACGTGTGAGTGCTGGTTTAAACATTTTCAAAGTGGCGATTTCATCACGAAAGACAAAAAACGTCCAGGCCATCTGATAAAGATCGTGGAACAGAAATTGGAGATGCTAACTCGTGAAAGGCCCATATCAAACGCAAGATGAGCTTGCACAATCATCAGGAGTTGATCAATTAAGCATTTTTAGACGCTTACATGCATTGGGAATGGTCCAAAGGCAAGGAAATTGGGTGCCGTACGAACTCAAGACAAGAGACGCTGACACGAGATTTTTCATTAGTGAACAGCTACTCCAACGATAATACTGAAAGGCGTTCTTGCGTTGCATTTTCACTAGAGATGAGACGTGGATTTGGTCTGATAACCCTATGAGTAGCAAATCTTGAGTTAAGCTCGGCCGACCATCAATATCAACACTAAATCCGAATATCCATGGATCGAAACTCATGCTCTGTATTTAATGGGTCCACCGCAGACGAGTCTTGACGAAAACAAATAATGCGATTGAGCTAAGGATTAAAGGAAAAACAGCCGCAATACGAGCAGAGACGCGATAAGGTTATTTTCTTGCATCGAGAAGCTCGATCCCACGTTGCAAGATCTGTCAAAATACACTTGGCAACGCTGAAATAAAAGGCTTATTACCACCTCTTCCGACCCACGACTAATGGCCTGTCTGAGCAACGATTCAATTGTTAAGAAAGTGCTAAAAATAATTCGATTTGTGGGTAGCTTTAAAAGGCGAGTCGCTTTTCGAATCTTTCGTACTCAATTCATTTTAAATTCAGGGTTTTTCGGAGGTGCCACTTAGTCCTAAGTACCCAATGTTCCAAAACCGTACAAAGGAGTAAACATATTTTTAAAAAAGTAATGAATGAGAACATACGAATACGTTTCTTTGTAAAAAAAATTGGTATAGAGAGCGCCCCAGACATGCACGGGAATATTTAATAAAAGAATCTTAAGCGAACCAGGAGACGGGAGAACCAATCAAAAGGAAAGCTTACAATTTAATTGATAAATCTCTAGCTACGAAAATGCACTGAAAGTAAGATAAAGCGAGTTTCATCCTCATTCACAAAACTCTACGAGCCACAGTACGGGTAAACCAACATTGCAGAAATAAATTTGATTGTGAATTTAGATAGATTAGAATGATTTACATCTGAATTGTTGGTGAGCCAAGTATCGGGTGAACGAATAATAAACAAAGCCTCCAATTCAATTGCAAAACACCTAGCTACTATTATTCTCTTCTAAAAATTGACAAGAAAAATTTAAAATCACTGATGAAGAAGCTTTTATTCTTGCATTTAATCACTTTTAAAACACTAGATTCACTTTACAACACTATTTCTTATATACGGCATCAAAACGTTAAGATGATAGAATATGATCCATAGCAGGTGACAGATAACTATTTAACTATAGCGAGACCACTTCTCCTTTGGAGCGTAGACCATGAACCACCTTGTCAAAATGAGCATCGAGACCGGAGTGTTGAACTCAGTGGGATCTGTCTTCCGGTGCTCTGGTTCTACGTGCCAGTTGATCGCGCTATACTGTAACTAGCTGGCAGTCCCTACTCAGCTCGGCAGGAAGGGGACTTTCTGCCATACGCTTTGTGAAATACTATATTTTGTGTACACTTTGAAAAGTTTGTCAAGGTCAAAACTGACACACTGTAGGATAAACCTACACGCTACAAATTCTTAAACTGCTTAACAAAAACTCTATCTTCATATTTATGACGAGTTTCGTCCAATTCCAGGATTTCTTCACGCGATTGAATAGATAAACATACGTTTAGAAAATCTCTCCCGCCATCCATCGAGAACTTCAGATGAAATTCTGATCATTGTCTTCTTTCTTTAATAAACTGGACAAAACTTTTGACATCATTGTAATAAGTAATCGTCTCAACATCATCAGAAATGTTGTCGGCCTCAACATTTACAAATGTGAATGTCATAACCGAAACATTTATCAATGCAATGAATCTCAGCTAAACGTTTGTCTTTAAAATAAAGTTCAACAATTTTGAAGGTCTCTGAAAATGTTTGAATAGCTGTCCCATTTTCACAGGTTGTTTTGAGACTGAGATTTAAGTGTTTCGAATTGTTGAGAAATCGCTTGCAGAAAGTAAATAGTTAAAAGATACTAATGGACTATTTTCGCGTGATGCAATTATTAAAGGTTGGCCACCACGAGATCATCTTTTGTGTTCTACTGAAATACTTCAGCAATCTTCTTTTTTATTAATTTGGATATATGGATTCCTTTTCTTCCTTTTTTTTAACCGACTTATACGAAATAAAATGAAATAATCGAATTACGCTTTGACTATTTTTAATCAATTTTCAACAGTTTGAATTCGAAAATGTTTTTTATCTTTTCACAGAGATATTATCAAGCGTGCCGCCTAAAGAAAGGGACTTTCTAACAAATTTTGGGAACGCAAGTGAACCATCAGATCATCAAGGTAACCCTAGTACAAATAAAAATTGATATCGTAAGTGTTTATTAATAAGCAGTTTAAATTTATTAATAATCTTTTGAACTTGAAAATATTCTATACACATGGAAACACACCTAGTTCTTTGAAGAGAAATTTAAAAAAAAGACTTCCATAATGGAATTTTATTATTTTTATTATTGACATCAATTTTTGTAGGCTATTTCACTTTGAAAGTATGCCTTCCCATTAGATATTTCTACAGAATAACAAAAAATCACAACTACTTCAGCAAACGTATCAAAATAAAAGAAATAATGATACGATGATTTTCTTTTAATGGATTTTCTGAAACTTTTTCGCTATTATAAGACAATCACTATAGAAAATAACTATATAGAAAAATATCTTAAAATAAAAACCATTGATTTATACTAATAATTCTACAAAAGTAAACTTTGCGCAACAAACATCTGTATATTCCCTTGACATCTTTAAAATGGCTGGAAAGACAACAATCTTCAGAATCCTCTCGAATCTTTTGAAACTTCTGGTTACCAGAAAAATATTTATAAATCTAATAAACTCTTTCAAATCTGATATTTTTTATGAATCCACTGAAACTTTTAAAATGCTTTCAATCAAGAGACATCCATTTAAATTAAATTAAATTTATTTTCAAGATTTCTTCAGAAATTCATTAAATTCTCTTAAAATCCCTTCAAAATCTTTGTAAGTAAAAAATGGCCTAAATATGGGAGTTCGAAATTTGTGGTTACTTTTTTTTAAACATTTTATACACTTTTTTTACAAGAAGCCATACATGTGCTTCACAAGTCATAAAAGTTTTATCTTGGAAGCGCCAGTGGTTAATGATGTAATAAATAACATTTCTGAAAGATACAAGGGTAATAAGGTGTTGTAAATGCATTACTGATCATTACCTTTTGATCTCCAAAATAAACTTAGGTCGGGGATCGAGAAAAAAGAGAACCAAGAACACAAAATAAACGCGAAACAAAATTGAGAACCTACAGAAACCGGATGTGCGAATAGATTTCCAAATTAAGATAATCAAAAGCATAGATAGGGCAACCTGGGTGGCGCTTATAGAAAACAAAGATATAGAAGGCGCATGATGGAATGATGAAATTCAGGCTGTCCAAAAAGCAAAGAAAAAAGCGTTAATGAGAACATTGAACATCGCAGGTCTGGACGATAAGGAAAGAAATAGATGTATAAATGATTACAGACGTAAGAAGAAGATACTAAAACGATTAATTCAGGAGAGTAAATATTAAATTAGAGCAAAAGAAGAGAAAAAAATACAAAACAACTTTGAAGGAAGCAAGAAACTGCTTCATAAAAAAATGAAGGGAAATAAAAGATACAGCATTTTCCAACATGAGGAATAGTAATGGGGAAATGTTAGATGATGCAGATGGGATACTAGACGCTTTCAGAGACTATTTTAGGGGACAATTCGAAGATAAAGCTATAGGACAGCATAACTGCGATGTAGAACACGACGTGTTAAAAAACTCAAATAAGAAATTCGTTATCACTAAGGCTAGGGATATACTTAAGAACTTAAAAACGGTAAGGCTGCCGGGGTAGAAAGTAATTAACGCTGAAACGCTTAAACACGGTGGCGAGTAAATACCACATAGACTGTGCGAATTGATAAATTTATGTTTCGATAAGGGATACGTCCCAAACGATTGGACATAAGATTCACTTCACAACACTATTAGTTTAATACGGCATCAAAACGTTAAGATGACAGAATATGATCCATAGCAGGTGACAGGTAACTAACTATAGCAAGACAGCTCTCCTTTAGGTGTTAGATCATGAACCACCTTGTCAGAATGAGCATCGCGACCGGAGTGTTGAACTCAGTCGGATCTGTCTCCCGATGCACTGGTTCTACGTGCCAGTTGATCGCGCTATACTGTAACTAGCTCGCAGTAGGATAAACCTACACGCTAAAAATTCTTAAGCTGCTTAACAAAAACTCCATCTTCATATTTATCACGAATTTTATCTGATTTAAGGATTTCTTCAGTCGATTGAATAGATAAACATACTAGGCAGTCTGATAAGTACCTGAAAATTCTAAGAGATGGCATTAGTATTCACTAATGTGAACCATTTTCGTCGAGCTTGATCTTTCAAATGACGCCTATCAAAACTTCAGCTATTTATGTTTATGCATTTACAAGTTACAGCACTGAGAAGCGACTAACCTCCGAGTTTTTTTTAATATGGAAAAATCTGAGTTTCGAGTTTTGATCAAATACTACTATCTTCGCAAGAAAACGATATCCGAGACCAAGGCCAAGCTGGATAAGTATTACCCGGACTCTGCACCGTCTATTGGAACAATTCATAAGTGGTTTACCGAGTTTCATTGTGGCCGTACGAGCACAGTTGATGCTGAACGATCTGGGCGCCCAAAAGAGGTCACTACACCAGAAAATGTCAAAAAAATCCATGATATGATAGTGAATGATCCCAAAGTGAAATTGAGAGAGGTAGCTAATGCTGTAGGCATATCATTGGAACGTGTGGGCAATATCGTGCATTCTTGTTTTGGGCATGAAGAAGCTCTGCGCGCGATGGGTGCCGGGTTTGCTCACAGTGGACCAAAAACGAATTCGTGTGACAACTTCCCAGCAGAATTTGGCATTATTTTCGCGTAAGCCGACCGAGTTTTTGCGCCGATTCATAACCATGGATAAAACCTGGATCCACTACTACACTCCTGAGTCAACTCAACAGGCAAAACAGTGGGTTCCACTGGGCCAAAGTGCTCCGAAGCGTCCAAAAACGCAACAATGGTTCGGAAAGGTTATGGCCTCCGTATTTTGGGATGCACATGGCATAATATTCGTGGACTATCTTGAAAAAGGTACAACCATAACCGGAGCATACTATTCATCATTATTGGGCCGATTTAAAATCGAAATCGCCGAAAAACGACCGCATTTGAAGAAGAAAAAACCGCTTTATCATCACGACAATGCGCCTGTTCATTAATGCTTAGTTGCATAAGCAAAATTGCATCAAATCGGCTTCGAATTGGTTCCTCAGCCACCGTATTCACCAGACCTGGCCCCCAGCGACTATTACTTGTTCCCTAACCTGAAGAGATGGCTCACCGGTAAGCGATTTTACTCAAATGAGGAGCTCATAGCTGAAACTGAGGCGTATTTTGGAGACCTTCCGATCGAGTACTTTTCGGACGGTATCAAAAAGTTAGAAAATCGTTGGACTCATTCATTGTCATTGATTGTCTTCTTTCTTTAATAAACTGGACAAAACTTCCGACATCAGTGCAATAAGTAATCGTCTCAACATAATCAAAAATCTTGTTGGCCTTAACATTTACAAATGTGAATATGTCATAACTGAAATATTTATCAGTGCAATGGATCTCAGCTAAACGTTTGTCTTTTAAATGAGGATCAGCAATTTTGAAGTTCTCTAAAACTTTTTGAATAGCTGTCCCATTTTCACAGGTTGTTTTGAGACTGGGATTGAAGTGTTTCAAATTGTTGAGAAATCGCTTGCAGAAAGTGAATGGTTAAAAAATACTAATGGACTATTTTGGCGTGATGTAATTATTGCAGGTTGGCCACTACGAGATTGTGTCAATGAGTATATTCTCGTGATTGGTTTCTGTCCTAATTCATTGATCTTTTCCTTTCCAAGAGACGAAATCACCTGCTCTAGCAGTTGCGGACTTGATTCTACAATGAATTGAATTACATTGATTAGTTGAGATGATATGTTGCATTTATTATATTTTCCTCCTGCAGCTAAGCCGAAACAGTAGCTACAACGCTGTTCGAAAGACGGCTATATTGAGGTAGGAAAAATAAGAAACGCAGTTATTAAAATGTGTTTAAATGGTATAATTTAAATTGTACTTCAAACCATTTTTGTTGGTTTCCATTAAATTTGAATACTTACATTGGACTTCATGATTTGAAATATCCGTGAGTAAACTTTGAGAATTAGGTTAAAAGTTTCCCTTTGAAAAGATTCCACACTTCAAAGCTCGTGGCATTCGTGCAAGACGACAAATTTGACAATCACGTGGAACATTGTAATTTTATTTTTTCATTTTTCTCAAAAGATTTAAATTTTTTAAATCTGGTAGCTGAAGATCATCGGCATTTTGTATTCATTAAATGTCCCTTGCATCCACTGCATATAAGACATGGCAATCAATCATCTTTTGTGTCGTACTCAAATACTTCAGCAAACTTCTGTTGCATTAATTTGAATATCTGGTTACCTCTTTTTCAAAGCACGCTAAACAAATTTTATTGCGATTTTCAGCGTGCTTTACAGCTACGTTAATCGACGTAACAATAAACTATTCACAAAAACGAGAAAATTTGTATCATGACTTTAAGACTATTTTGATTGAAAATAATCGCGGCTATGCGTAAGTCGCGAATCATTGACAGGCTTTAACCGGCTTAAACAAAATAAAATGGAATAATCGAATTACGCTTTGACTATTTATAATAAATTTTGAACAGTTTCAATTTGAAAATGTTTTTTGTCTTTTCACAGAGATATTATCAAGTGTGCCGCCTGAAGAAAGGGACTTTCTTACAAATTTTGGGAACGCAAGTGAACCATCAAATCATCAAGGTAACCCTAGTACAAATAAAAATTGATATCGTAAGGGTTAATTAATAAGCAGTTTAAATCTAGTAATAATTTTTCGAACTTGAAAATATTCTATACACAGGAAACGCATTTTGTGCTTTGTAGAGAAATTTTCAAAAAAGCCTTCCATAATGGCATGTTATTATTTTTGTTATTGACATCAATTTTTCTAGGCTCTTTCGCTTTGAAAGTATGCCTTTCTATTAGATATTTCTATAGAATAAGAAAAAATCATAACTACTTCAGCAAGCGTATCAAAATAAAAGAAATAATGATACGATGATTTTCTTTTAATGGATTTCCTATAACTTTTTCGCTATTATAAGACAACCACTATAGAAAATAACTATACAGAAAACTATCATAAAATAAAAACCATTGAAATTAGTTTTATAAAAGCTAACAGTAAATCCACAATTAGTGATAAAACGACATCCGATTTCATTGAAAGACAAAATATTTAAAACTTTACAAGTTGGTACAAAATAGTCAGATTCATTTGGCTCATGCCTTTATGCAATTTGAAGTAGATAAGGAAACTAGTAAGGCATTGACGATAATTGCAGAAGAGGGTTTACTTAGATATAAAAAACTACCAGAAGGTACAGCTTCAAGTCTAGCTGAATGTCAAGAGATTTTAGATGAAATTATGAAAATTATACTTAACACAGAGGTATATATGCATAACATATATTGTACAGGTGAAAATGATCAAGAGAATTTGAATAATTGAACTGAAACTTTTCGTAGACTTGAACTGATAGGTATGAAAGTCAATATAAGTAAATGTAATTTTTTGAGAAAGAAATTGAAATTCTGGGTTACAGTCTAAATGAACATGGGTTACATCCTTCATAATCTAAGATTAAAGCAGTACGTGATTTACCAAAGCCAACAATTCACAAATTATTCAAAGAATTTTTAGGGCTTCTTAATCATTATGAAATGTTTATTCCCGACAGAGCTAGATATGTAAAACCTTTCTACGATCTTCTGAATTAAGAAATCTGGGAATGGACGGATGAGTGCGCGATAGCATTTTGTTGGTTGAAAGGCCAAATAATTTCTCATAAGGTATTAACTTTGTATAATCCCAATGAACAACTAGTACTACGAGGGTAGTTCAATAAGTCCTTAGAATGAAGTATAAAAACAATTTTTTTTTGGTAAATTTTTTTTTATTTTTCAACATAATCTCCTTGGAGCTCT
>NC_046657.1:37780697-37797157 GCF_010883055.1 Belonocnema kinseyi
TCTACGGGCCTTCCTGAACGTGGTTCGTCACTTATTGATGTACGACCACGCTTAAATTCATTTACTCAGTTATAAACCGTTGCTAAGGCAGGGGCAGATGTGAAATGAACTGAGTCCAATTCATTTTTTATCTCATACGGAGTTAAACCCTTTAAATGAAAATGTTTGATTACCGCTCTGAACTCGTTTTTTTTCATTTTTCTTAACGAACAATTTTTTTTTTCAATTGGTTATAAAAACACGTAAACTCAGAAGATGTGGACTGTGACTGCACCATATATCTAGTCGGGAGTGGTGCTGACTGAAAACAGATGATTTGGAGCGATTCGCGCGCCATATGTTGGTCATTCTAAGGACTTATTGAACTACCCTCGTAGCTTGCAATGCAAGTCAATATGGATTATCAGCGATTTCGTGACACCATTTTAAAGATGGTAGTGAAAAACCAAAAGCGTTTGCCTCTAAAGTTATTTCAAAAAGTGAATTGCATCGTGTAATTATAAACAGAAAGGCAGGTGCTATTCTATTTGGATTTAAGAAATTTTATCAATATGTTCATGGAGCCAAAATAATATTAAAAACTGATCATGAACCGCTAAAATCTTTATTTGATCCATCAAAGAAGATGTCAGTCATGACACAAAATAGATTGCAAAGATGGGCATATTTTCTTTCGGGCTTTACGTACACGATTGAAATTGTAAAATCCAAAGCCAATTGTAACGGTGACGCGCTCTCGAGATTGCTTATAGATTATGATACACTTGTCTTTAAAAGAGAATTCGTTAGTTTCAATTATGTTGCAGAGAGAATTCCGACTCTAAATTTTAAAAATGTAGCTCAAGAAACATTCAAAGATAAAGGGTTATGTGGAGTAATAAGATTTATACAACAAGGTGGGCAACAGAGTAGTAATTCCAAAGAGCCTTCAAACAGGAATTTTGTCAGAGTTACATGGTTCACATATGGGTATTGTAAAAATGAAGAAGATGGCTAGATCTTTTTTTTTGGTGGCCTAATCTAAATTTAGAAATTGAAGAGATTGTAATCATTTGTAAAATATGTTCACCGTTTCACCGATTATCTCCTGTTACATATCAAGTAGAAACAAATAATGGTTTAATTTGGAAACGTCATGTTGATCAAATTATTCGAACTAAGAACTTTCAAAAGGGAGAAGAAAGGAAAATAAGTGAGAAAGGCCAGGAGGTAAATGTTAGAAGATCTGAAAGACTAAAGAACAAGGAAAAGAATTAAATTTAAGAAGTAGATAAAAAAGAATCACGCGATCTAAAGAATGTAAATCTTCATCTGTGTTTCAATTTTAAATGGGGAGAATTAGAGTATATTTGAGTATGTAAGCGTATTTAAGTACGAATGGAGAAGGGATGAGTCCCCGTCTTAGGGAACTCAGTTGGTCTACGATAGGCAACCTGCAACATGCTTATGTAAATCTTTATTAATTAATAAAAACTCTTGTAGTTGAAGTGATTGTGTTTCCTTATTAGACGTAGGACTTTACAATGTTCTCTATCATTTTTCAGATTTTGAAGGAAAAAAATTTCTTATCCTAGGAAAAAGCCGGGGGAATCTAACACTGAAAAAATCGATACTATTTCCTAAGCGCTATGCAAATCAATCATTTTTTGCTAAATTAAAACTTTTTTGAATTAACCAATAAAAAAAGTGTATGGGGACGTCCGTTAGCATGTTCGCTATCATTTCCCAAATTTTTCAGAGAAACTATTTATTATTCTAGAAAAAAATCCGGGGGAACCTAAAACTGGTAAAAACGACAATTTTCTAAGTATCACATGCCCTTAATGATGTAGTAAATAAAATTTGTGAAAGATACAAGGGTAATGAGGTGTTCTAAATCAGCATCGATAGGGCCACCTGGGAGGCGCTTATAGAAAACAAAGATATAGAAGGCGCATGACCTAAGTCCCGGGATATCACAGTTTGGTGTGCAATCGAGGTGTGTTGGCACCGCAGTTGTAGGGAGAATCTCTGGTGGTGCATGGTGGAATGATGAACTTCGGGCTGACCAAAAAGCAAAGAAAGAGGCGTAAATGAGAACTTTGAACATCGCACTTATGGACGATAAGAAAAGAAATAGAAAGTCAATTTAGAATGTCGGTATCACTGAGGCTAGGGATATAATTGAGAACATGAAAAACAGTAAGACAGAGAGTATTAACGCTAAAATGCTTAAACACGGTGGCGAGTACATAGCACATAAAATGTGCGAATTGATAAAGTTATTTCGAGATGGCAGACGTCCCAGATGATTGGAAAAAATCGATTATCGTACAAATGTACAGAGGCAAGGGAAATAAAATCGACTGCAAGAATTACAGAGGGGTTAGACTAATAAGTACCGTTAGTAAAATATGCTCAAAAATGCGTATTTGCAAATTAATGAAAACAAGAGAAGGAAATCACAGAAAAAAGTTTAAAAGTAGGAAAAAAAGTTTAATGTGCATTTGTTGACCTAGAAACAGCTTTTCAAAAAGTTGATGGAAGTAAACTTTGGGAATCCCTGAAAGAGTCAAAGTCAATGGATGGACAAGGGTGCCTTATGTCTCCATGGTTTTTCATATTATTCATGGACGAGTATTTCATAATAGCTTTTTTCGACGAAGGTGTGGATCTCAAAACAGTAAGCGTACATGGGTTAGCGTTCGCAGATAATAAGGTTGTTATGGCAGAGTCAATAGAAGACTTGCAAACAATGGTGAATAAACTGAATACAAGTCAGAAGAGCGTGGATCCCAAAACTAACGCAAACCAAACAAAAACTATGATGTTCGAAGGAAAAAGTATGAAAACACTATGCAATATTGTGTTAACTGATGAAAGAATTGAACAAATTAATGAGTTCGTATACCTTGGTTTCCTATTCACTACGGACGGGAAGCTAGATGAGGAGTTAGATAGACGCATTAACGAAGGTAAGATGGTTATTGGTAGAGCAAGGCCCCTTATCACAAGTGAAAATATATCGAATAAAGCTAAAATGACAATACATAATTCTATATTTGTACCGATAGTACTATACGGTAGCAACACATGGACCTAACAAGAAAAAGATTAGAGTAAAATTAATGCAATTGACATGATTGACATGATGCAGAAGAGACGGTAGTAGACACATGGGAAAGAAATCGGTTAAGATGGTTCAAACATGTTGAGAGAATGCCAAATGAACAAATAGTAAAACAAGTGTATCAAAGTAAAGTAAATGGCGGCGTGCCCAGAGGCAGACCGCGGGGAGAATGTTGAGTATGTGTGAATGAGGCGCTATTTACAGGAGACATAAGAAGCCACCGAAAACACGAGAGCCAGCATGGACGTAGAATAAGCTAGAGAAGTATGTCAGGACAGAAAAGTATGGTGGAACATAGTCAATAAAAAGCATCCAGTAATTAATTTAATCAGCATAATTCCTGAAAGTAAAATGAAGAATCTAACTATCAAATTTGGACAATCAACATAAAATTTTCTCATTGAAATCTGAAAAAAAAAACCTTTCCTTTGAACAAAACGAAAAAGAGGAAAGAAAAATGAGAAAGCAGCCAACCAGATCCCCTTCCTTCGCGCTATTTTTTGTTTTTTTTCTTTTTCCATATATGAATAATAATAATAATAATAAAATAATTTTAAAAAGGCGAAAGAAATAGAAAAAAATTATGCATATCTGGAAAAAGAAAAAAACAAAAATATCGAGGAGGAAGGGAATTTGTTGGGTTGTCTTCTCATTTTTCTTTCCTTTTTTTTGTTTTGTCTAAAGGAAAGGTTTTTTCTTTCTTGGGGAAGAAAGAAAAAAAAATTCAGATTTCAATGGGAAAATTTTATGCTGATCATCTCAATTTGGTCTTTGGATTATTGATCTTACTATCAGGAATTCTAATCATTAATAAAATGAGTGTCAGTGGAGTGAATGACGCCTGAAACAAAAGACCTTGGATATTAATCGACCCGAGTGGGGAACCTCACATGACGCCTGGATGCTGGATAGATTGATCAGTAACCTGGTTCGGAACAGTGTTGCGGGACGAACGTTTTATTTAAATAAATAACCCGAGAATTCTGGAAAGAATTATATTATATAGAAGAATTATTTAAAAATATCAAGAATTCAAGTTGATTAGAAGGTTCAAATCAGTAAGTATAAGAACATTTTAGAGTGAGGATATAAACCTAACTCGAGGACTGAAATATTTAATGTAGATTGGATATTGACAACTAAACCAGTAATATATAAACTAGAGACTATCAGTAACTATCCGTCGCTAAAGCCTTTTTTCAATAGGAAGTTTTAAAGGTCAAATATGCAGACATTTATCCAATAGAGAAAGTTTTTAGGAGAAGTCGTCAGAAAATCGATGTCAAATGACTCAAGCGGTGTCAAACGTTAAAATAACTTTAGACTAACTTTAATGTAACATTAAGTTAACGTCCAAATAACGTTACGTTAATGTTTATGCAACGCTTAAGTAGCATTAAACTAATATTAAAGTAACGTTGAAGAAATATTAAACTTAATTTTATATTATTACTAATTACATTAAAGACCCGTTTATTGCAGGACCTGTTTATCGCAGGACTCGTCTATTGCCAGATTCGGGATCCGTTTATCGCGCGATACCTTACCCCCTCTCTTTACTTTCACATCTCTCGGTAAACCAATAGCTGAAAAGGCGGGACAGGGTTGATTTTAAACTGAACAGTAGTGTCAGAACGCGGATAACTCTAGCATGCGCAGTACGCTGGGGGCGGCACCTATTTCAGTAGCCAATGGAAAGTTGGCGGGAACTTTTAAATGCGGAAATGTGCACTTTATTATTTTTCAGGAGAATTACAACAAGGAAAATAAAATGATGATACTTGACAAAAGAAAAACATTTTATATAACCGATATGCAAAAGTACTTTTTATTAATCATAAGTATTTATAATAATTTGACTATTGTAAATGCGACACGGTGACTAGGTTGTTTTTTGTTTTAGCAGACAAGACACCACATATTTTAGCGATAAAATTATCTGTCACAGATTTGTTCCGTGATAACTAACAAAATTTAATGTATTAATTATCATCTTCTTGTAGCCGCCAAACTTGACCTTTTTTCACATCCTGATAAAGTGTGACACAAGGCAATCTCCTCGGATAATTTCTTTAAATGTTGTCGTGCTTAAAAACTAGAACAATGGCAACGACCACATACAGACACAGACGTAAAAAAAGTAATTTTTTCATATAAAACTAATCCCTTCTCACTATGATGAGAATGTAAAGACACGAATTTTCAATAAAACAGTAGAGCTTAGTAATTAGAACTTAGCACGCTTCTGAAAAAACTCATTGGTTTTAGGAAAAGTTACTTGACATTTTCAGATTTTCTAGATGAGTAGAAACGATATACTGTTTTAAAAAATTTCTATTATGTTATAATAAAATAAGTTTTTCGAAATTAGTTTAGCAAGGGCGAACTTCATAGGATGTCTCTCTCATATTTTTATGAATTTAAAAATATTCAAATGTACTCTGCTTTAGAAAATTCATTTCTCAGTTTTAAAAAAAAGTAACGCCATTTCAGTAACTCTTTAAAAATTGCCGGTTTTTTCAAGAAATTTAAGAGTGGCTGTACTGCAAAAAATTAAATCAGGTTCATTTTTTTGTAAGATACGACTACCTAAAGAAAATTTTCTGTAATTTTTTTTTTAAATTTGACATTTTTTATTTTCAATGCTTTTGAAAACGCCTTAGAACCTGAATAGCTTTGAGGTTTAAAATTTAAAAAAATCAAAGTCTTCAAATTTAGTCTTTAAAAAGGTCATATTGTTTAATCTCGAAGATAAGTAGTTATTTTAAATTCCCTAACCCTCAGGGTATAGACTATAAAAATGTTACATACCGCACAGAGATGGGTTAGCCTAACCCGGCAACTTTGGACTACTCTATATTTGGCTGTAATTCGTCAATTAAAACAATTTTTTTTAATTAATTAGAAGTTTATTTAGAAATATAATCGTTTTATGATACTTGTTATATTATTTTATCTAACAAAGTTATATTTGAAAATATAAACAATTTTCCAAAAATTTTCATGACATTTTTTTTTAAAGCTTGTCATTTTTTGAAAAAACGTTATTCAATTAGTTTATCATAAATGTCGGAAAAGGTAATTACGAAAAGTAGCACAAATGACGAGATTTTGTCACGTTCCGTACGAACTGGGTATATAAGACCCGACTCCAATTTTTTCAAACTGATCATTTGTACACCAAGCGCAGACTGAAGCTGCCGACCGACGCACGAAATGTTCACACCTCAGAGACACCCCCCCCCCCCCCCCCCCCCCCCCCCCCCCCCCACCCGCGTTATGGACTCATAACATCGACTTCTTCTAAAGTGGCACTACTTTAAAAATTCGCTCGGGTTACGTTAACCCAGTCTGTACCTTGAGGGTTAAACATCATAGCAGTTATTTTCAGATCTTTTTCGATTTCACGACAGAGTGTCTACCCCGGGTAGAAAACAAATTGTATTTCAATCGAACTGCATTCTGTTTGTCAGGAAATAATGGATTTCGAAATTAACTTTTGAAATCTAGTTTTACTTTTATGAGCAATTACTGCGGGTCTCACCTTTCAATTTACCGACGTAAATTGAAAGGTTAAACCCTCTTGTGAAGCTGTTCAAAATTGTTTAAACCTAAATAGGGTGGCTGCGAGAGATCAATCGAGAGTACCTCGGTACCGCCCGTGATACAAAATAAGTCAAGAAAAGAAAAACGTTGAATTTTTAAATCCCTACAAGGTAATGATAACCACTTTTATAATTTGGTTGAAAATTCAAAATTTGATCGTACCAAAAAATTTGGAACCGATTTTTTTGCAGGATTTCAAAATTCTATGGACGGTTTTTCATATCACATAGGAACTCAAACAATTTATCCCTACGACTTTTTTCTATAAAAAGAAAATTATCAGAGTTAGAACATTTTCAAAATTAATAAAAAAAAAAAACTAAAATGAAAATCTGAAGCCAAACAATGCACGATATAAAAAAGTCAAGAAAATAAAAACGTTGATTTTTGAAAACCTTACAAGATAATTGAAACAATTTTTTTAATTTTGTCGAAAAGTTGAAAATTCCACGGCTGATCGTACCAAAAATAATAAAAAATCCAAAAATTCCATTCTTTGGTCAAACTATGCAAGATATGAAAAAAATGAATAAGCTAAAATTGCACGCCCTGGAAAGACCAACAAATTTGTAATGAATCACTTTTCGATAGGGTGCGTATGTTTTGCTTTTAGTAAAAAAAAAATTAATAAAAAATTTTGACTAACGACACAAGTTACGAAAAAATGAGACCAAACTTGTTTATCCAAAAAAACCATAATTTTTTATAGGACACCTAGTTTTTGCTTTAGTCGTAAAAGTAGCATTTAAAATAAAAATACTAAATTTTGTTGAAAAAAAAACGACACAGGTATTGCAGGTGCACAGTAGTTTTTCTTAGATCTTAAAAACCTGGATTAAAATTTTTTAAATTATAAAATATGAAACAAACATAAAAATAATCATGATAAATACAATTTGTGCTTTATTTTTCAGTATTTGAATAAGCAATCCCAGACAGAGTTACATAAAAAAAATGTATTAAAATGTATAAAAGTTGACATCTTGAACAGAATCGATTTCGAAGCACGATATAAGTGATGAGAATGTGTTCGTTAAAGCCAAAAGAGCTTTAATAACCTATTGTGCGCCATCAGTGGCGCACAATAGGTGCGCTGAAACTTTCAAGCTAAGCTCTTTTAACAAAACAGAATTCCCAATCACAAAATTACAGTGGCGGAAGTTTTTAGCCTAAATTTAAAATCTATATTAAATCTATATTATATCTTTCAGGTGGATTTGATGATCAGCGGAGGCAACGTCGAAGACGAAAATCTTATAACAACGATGCTTCAAGTTCGTTAAGTTCTGGGGAACCACGTAAGCATATTTTATATTTTTCAACGAAAAAGAAATTTTCCGCCAATAAATTATTGAGTTTGCTAAACGGAATTGACCCCTGAATACATTTCAAACAACAGAAAATTATGAAAATGCGTAGTTATTCGCCGTTATCTTTTAATAGCAGTTCTGCTGGACGCATACGTTGTAAGTCAGCCTATACTTTCTTTAATTTATAGAATCTCATGAAAACTGATGGAAATATGTTAAATTCATAGAAATTTTGTGAAATAGAGATTTTTATAGTAATTTAACTGGCAGTTGTTTTATTAAACATAAAGCGCGATTATTGAGCCATTTGTTGATGAAATTCGTGAGGTCATCGAAAAATGCTAGCTGAAGAATTAATTGTGAAAATGGCAGCAAGCTGATGTAAACACTCTCTGCCGCCAGAGCGCTTGTTCCTCGTTTTAAAGCTCGTACTTTGTTACTTACCTAGTTAAAAAAAGGCCGAAAAAGGAAGCACTCTAGTGACAGAGATCGACAATTTTCAACCGTTTCTTTTTCAAATCAGCAAAACTTTCGCGAATTCTATTAAACAACCTTCTCGCGATAATGTATTTGGACTAAGATTTCCTAGATGTTCTGTTTTATAAACCACCGATTTGCGATAAAGATGAATAAAAGTTTTTATATTCTCATGTTTGGATTGGTAACATCTTTCAGATAAAGTTTCTGACATCACTTTTTCTAATGGAAGCACAGTCACGCACCGTGCACCGCGGAGGCAGGAGCATACCCACGACCATTCTGCACGTTTGAACAATCAACGTTAGTATGTTATAATTCTTTTGAACTAGAAAAAACTTTCAGGATTCAGAAAGGAATCCAAATTTTATTTATTAACTACCAACAGTTTGTTCTCGCAGAAGGGCATTTCCCCTGGAGAACTTTCAAGCAAGTTTCTAATTTTAACTTAAAAAGTACCATGATAAATTGTTTAAACATTTGCCAAATAGGATGTCACTGGCTATAAATATTATATTTTATGTTCCGAATATCTAAAAAAAATTAAACTTTAATTTAAATAATTGAAATATTTTAATCCTAAGTAAAAATTTAATTGTACGAAAGACAATTTCATGATGAAGATTAATCAAAGAAAAATCAAAAATACCAATAATAATTGGATTCGCCATTTGCAAATTTTTTAATTTCTATTGAGTGATTTAAAGTCTCGAACTTTGTGATCGAAAAGCATAGAATTCGAGACCTAAAAGCAAAGGGATGTGGCCTAATACCTGAAACTTTGAGACCTATGCTTTAAAAGCAAGAGTTCTAAGATCTTAGTTCTCGCGCTGAAGCGTAATAAAATCAAAAAGTGGTGCCGTGAATTAATCTTCAACATTGATCTCCCTGTAGGCCATTTCTGTCACAATGCCACCGATTTTAAGACAAATTTTAACAAAACAGTTTGCGATACAATTTTTTATGTTCAAAAATATAATATTCTGTTTTGTGTTCCAGAGTTGAGTCTACAATTCGACAAGAATCCTCATGGTCCCGTGTTTCCTGGTTTCACTTTTCATTCTCCTAACAAGAATCATTCCCATGGCATGGATCATATTTCTGCTAATTCTTCTGCTCCTGCCGAGTCATCTACTCATGTCAGACCCACGTCTCCTCCTATGAAGCCTCCCTATTCTAGACTACTGGGAAGGAATATTGAAGAACTTCGATTTCAACGATATTATCCCGTCACCAATCCAAACCGGGAACTCGCAATTCGATCATATAATTTTCGTCCCGGTTCCGGAATTTATTTAAAAAATCAACAGAATCATATCGACGCAGCGCCAACCGGAATACAATTTATATTATCTGCAGTCAATGGTGACGCCTTCGCATTAGTGGGAAAACATAAAAGTGGTCATACGGTTTTACGCGGATTATATATGCCTCCTGGTCCAAAAGGACAGCGAGCCAAAATAAACATATTCAACCACCAAGTTAGCAAAATAGGGACAGAAGAAGCCAATGACATTCCGTTAGGAAAGATTCACTCATTCAAAGATTGTTTTTCAGGAAAGACTGTGGATGTTCCGGTTGAAGCATCTTTAGTTGGTCGGCCCATGTCTCCTGGCAAGCCCGCCTATTCTAAATTATTTGGAAAGAAAATAGAAGAACTTAAATTTTATCGATTTTTTCCCTTCGTAAATCCGAGCAGGGAACTTGGAATTCAATCATATACGTTTTTCCCTGGTGTAGAAATTTATTTGAGAAATGAAAGTAATCATATCACTGCTGAGCCAACCGGACTTCAATTTACATTATCCGACATCAATGGCAACGCCGTTGCATTAGTGAATAAAATTCCAGGTGGTCATTCGATAATTCGAGGACTATATATACCTGAGCAGTCTCATCCAGGCGGGGTTCGAGCGACGATAAACATATTGACCAACCACATTAGGAAAATGGAGGCTGACGAAGTTTATGGGACTCCTTTAGGTAACAATAGAGGAGTCGGAAAGTTGTATGATATAAGGCGTGTAGGTGTTGAATTTACTCCCAGAAGAAATTCCGGTTAATCAACATGATCCGCAAAATAAATATAATTAATAACCAACGTTTTCATGAAGAGAGTGGATTTTTGTTTAGTCCGAAAATTTCGCATTAGAACGATCAGATTCGGAAGATCAATTGCTTGATATGAATTTTCATGAGTACCATCTATAGTATGTTTGTTTTTGGTCCAGTTTATATTCCATATCAGAATATTTTATTCTTACTAACTGAAAATTAATATGAATAGCTAATAAAAATCTAATCATTCAGTTAATTATTTTCTTGAAACTTGAACCATTTGATTGGAAGGTAATTTTCTTGGCTGAAACTTCAACTGTGTTGATGAAAATTCCTTTTTTGTTTAAGTTGAATATTCAATATTTCGTTGAAAAATTCTCTATTTCATTGAAATTATATTGTTAATCTAAATTTATGATTATTTTTTTGCTGAAAATGATCTTTTTTATATACGATTGAATCTGTTTTGATTTAAAAATTAACTTTTACTTTTTTTTCGAGAATTCACATTTTTTATTCAACATTAAAAAACTTGGTTGAATGATAAACTACTATATAAAAAAATTCTGATTTTTTGTAGAAAATTCATCTTGATTGTGAAATAAAAAATCATTCCTTTAATTCAAAAATGTTAACATTTTTTTGAAATAAAATGTTTTTCAAAAGTAAATATTTTCAGGCTAAAACGTTATTACTTTTGGTCAAATTTTTATCTTTAACTATTCCATTTTTGGTTCAAAATTTATCTCTTGATATGGTTTTTAATTTTTCTTTTCTAGTTGAACAATCAATTATTTGGTTGAAAATTCAGCTTTTTTTAATTAGAGTGTTTCTGGTAGACAATTAATCTTTTTTTCCGACATTAATCTTTTGGATTCAAAATTAAGCTTTTTTTTAGAGAATTTAATATAATAGTTTAAGTTATAAAATTTTAGTAAACATTTTGTTTTGTTTTTGATTTAAAATTAAACTAGTTTATTGTCAAATGCTTAAGTTTTTCAGAATATATATTTATTTTATTAAAATGAAGCTTTTGGATTATTATTCATTTAACTATTTTCTAGAAAATTCGCCTCTGCAGAAATGTATAAGAAAAACTGTTTTTTTTTTAGAAATTTCATAAATTCTGAGAGGAATCGATAAGAGTAATTTTATTTCTTGATAAATGCTTTCTCTCAATTTAGATTTCCTTACAAATGTTCAAGAAAGTAAGTTAGCTGGATTTTGCACACGTCCCGGATTTTGTTAGTTTTGATACAAGTTTTCTAACAAAAATTCTAAAAGGTATCAGAATAAGTCACTTTCGTTTTTGAAAGAGAAGGAAGGGCGTTGTTTGACTCATTAGACGGAGGCGAAATAGAAAAACTTAAAGCGAAAAGGGAGATACAAAAGGGACAATATAGTGTTGATCCCAGAGCATGAAGAAGGGATAGAGAGCTTGCTCGCAGGTATCACGTCATGCTCATCACTAGCTCGTCGTAAACTAAGGTGTGGGTTTTTAACGAATGCTTGGGCTTTGTCCATCTGCATCTCCTCAGATCCTGCAGATTTTGGCCGACCAGTTCTCTGAAGGTTCTTGATAGAAAATTGAGTGGAAGATGGGAGAGAGTGAAGTCGAATAAGAAAAGGAGTTTAAATATTTAAAATGTATCTGAAGAGCAAATAGAAATCGTAGAGATCATATAATAGAAAGGATCAAATATCATCAGGTCTAATGAAACAGTTAAGGAAAATAGGAAAAAAAAGTTAAAAACAGATTGAAGAAGGAGAATGTGGTTATGTTATAACTTTATATGGTCTGTATTAGGATATGGAGCAGAGATATTTGGATGGAAGGAAAGGAAAGAAATTGATAGTTGACCAGAAATGTATATAAAAGGTGGTCGCTAGGAGTAGACTGGAGGTTGCCTGGCTACGGAAAAGAAAGAAGGGAGGTTTTTCGTGTCAGAGAGGGCTGGAGTTAATTATGAAGAATTTGAGAAAAGGCACAGGGTGAGACATTTAATGGAAAGATTATTAAAGAATTAAAATATAATAAATGGTATAAGATGATAAAAGAGGAAAGACTACAAAAGTACTTAGAATAGGGATAAAAAAGGAGAAAGTTCCCCTTAATAGCAAGGCTTCAATAGGGAAACGAGGTAAGGGAAGGGATATATTGGCAAATAAAAAAGTACAAAAAATTCAGAATCTGCGAATGAGGAAAGGAAACTTCGGATCATATCGATGGATTCTACGAATAATAGACTATCTTTTCATGTCCTTTTCTTTTCATGTCATTTCACAAAACATGTCCTATTCTTCGTATAACCCATCCATATATAGGAAGGATTTAGGACAGAAATACAAGATAAAGAAAGTAGGTAGGAAATGTGATAATTATTGTGAGGGAGAATCGATTGGATGAGGAATGGATGAAGGATTTGGTGGGGGCTGAAGTAGCGAACAAGAAACGATGAAGGTACGAAGTCAATCAAAGACAGTCACTTCTTGGTTACAAAAGTATTAAAAAATAATCAAAAGTAGTGCTAGCAAGATGTTTTCTCCAACATAAATTTGTTTATCAATGGTAATAGACGTATTATTAATTTAGGATGAAATGTAGCCTCTTAAATAGAACAAACTTCCTAAAATGTGGCTGTAGTTCCACTTGAAGGTACACTCATGTGCCTCTATTCAGGAACAGTGCACTTTCCACGATCATATCTCGTGACCTATTATGGCTACGATGCTTTTTCAACTTACACTAAATTGAATCCCCTTTCAGTTATTTTCTAAGAATTTTGTCGTGGGGCGGGCATGAAACGAGGTATTTTCGACAAACCGTTTTAGGTTTTAAAATATTCCGAAAAACTTTCGGTCATCGTAAAGAAAGTCTATTCCGAATAAAGTCTGCTGTGTTATACGTGCATGTAAAAGGAATTCAAGGGTGGCTGCGACTGTTTTTTGAATAATTCGAAAATGGGGTAGAATTCCGTCGCTGCTCTACAAAATGGAAGGAAATACAATCAACAAGGAAACAATTCTCTTGCCCTTTCAAGCGTAGAAAGGTACTTGTAAGTCATTACTGTACATCATTGTGACTATTTGTTTGTTCTTATTTATAATAATCTGTCAACTCTGAAGCGAACCTTTTCTTTCAACCCACAAACAAATAATTAGTCAGGTCTTACCATTCTGGCGCAATTAGGACACTGGTCTCATTTTTCTAACTTTACCAAAGTACCGTCGCCTTTTGCAATATCAACATTTTTAGTTCCCTTCTTCTCAAGGCTCAACAATTCTATGTGCGGGTTTTCGTAGTACTTGAAAACTTGAAAAATTTACCCTTGCAACTTCTTTCGATGAAAGAAAAAGTAACAGAGTTATAGAATTTTTAAAATCCCAAAAAAATTATCGAAAATCAATATTTTAAGCCAAAAAACACACGACATGAAAAAAGTCAATAAAACAAAAACGTTGCCGTTTGAAAGCCCTACGAGATTACAGTAACTAATTCTATTTCAAAAGCTTATCTCAAGCATCCTTTTTTATGGCAATTTACTATTGATCACTGTATTAAAAGACTTTTGTACTAACGATAGAAGCCAAGGTTTAAAGAAAATGAGTAGACAGAAGTTGTTTATCCAAAACAGGGCTAAAAACGTCTAATTAAGGCTGCTTGTTAATAATGGTTGATTTTTCGGTTCGTGACGCATGTGCACCTTTTAATGACAGTGTTTTTTCCCTGTCAATAACAGGTTCAAAGAGGCGTGTGGAAGCGTTTAGTTACAGAAACACTAACCATTCGAATAAAAAATTGTTAACATCCCAATTTCTCGATTTTTTTCATATTTTATTAAGAGGTTAACACTCTCTCCATTTTTATTTTTCTGTCTCTATAATTATTCAGAACCTTCAAAATGTTGCAAGTTTCATTTAACTTCAGTTACACATTAGGACAGTTGGAAAGGGTTTTGGTTTTCAAATAAGCGCAGACCATATCCGGTTTTATAACATCCTTATTTTCGCGTTTCTTTAAAAAAGTATTTTTCTGAAGGTATGTCTGGACAAGGTGATGTAACCAATCACTTTTTAGTGATCAGATACAAAAATAAAAAGTTAAAATACGACATAAAATGTCGTATCTGTATACACTACGTATGACTTCTGGATGGGAGTCCATACCTTATCAGATAGAGGCTGTTATTATTTGGTATAAGCTTATGGCTATGTTCCTGGAATCACTAACCTCCAGGCGGTTCAGTGACGCGTGACTTTAAAAACACACTTTTCAAAGATTTTTGCGATAAGAATGATCATCAAGGTTAGAGAAAAGTTGAAAAAAACATTAAAGTTAACGACTATATCTTTTTTTCACTCGAAATACGATGGATTCTCCATGAAATATACTTTCATTGATTCTGTAACTAATCAGTCCCTTTATGAATTCTCGGACCGGTTAATGTAATTGCTCCTAATGAATCACGATAGAAAACTTTTGCCCTCCAGACACCTTATCACCGACACACAAATTCGCTGAATGGAATTTTACATCTTATTTTGTACGATATCTGTTAAAAAAAAGAAAGTGCACCCACTCACTTCACTTGTGTTTGCTGAATGCTTTCCCTACTTATACATATGTGACAGTGAGAGGTTCGTGTCTTGAAGGAGGTATCGGGGTTTTAATATTTTTTATACACTGTTTTTAAAATTATTCCCCAGATATACTTATATGCAATTTAATATTGAAGAATGCTACTTTTTACTACGCCTTCATTTACATTTTAGTTTCAATTAGTTTTTTGAATAAATAAAGAAATTCTTCCAGGGTGTTGCTAATTGGTATCTTTACCTTAATAACTTTTTGATCGTACGCGTAGTTTTTGCCTCTGTTGCGTAGGTAAGTTTATAAAAATAACCTGTATTTTAATTATTATATTGCCGGAAACTATAACCCCACAGTCGATGAAAATTTTACAATTCTCCTTTTTTCAAAAACTTATTAATCAATTAGGTAACCCTAGTTGAATTATTTACTATTGTATTAAGCTGTGTAGGCAAGTATTATTTTATAGAATAACATCTATAAAGTTTTGACTTCTCGACCGATTTAATTGTCTCAGGTCAGGAAATTGGTACCGAGTAAATACGTCGGCACCAATCCTGGTAGAGTAAAATAACCTAAAAGAATGCTATCAACGACAAATTCTAAATAAAAATTGTTAGTGAAATTTACTTGCTCTTCATGAAGAATTTATTTTCCTTTTCATGTGCTCATTTTCTGAGCCATTGGTTGAATATTTTTATTACATAAAAAAAGAAATTTGGAGTATGACTTTACAAACTTGAAAGGAGAATTTATGTTCTTAAAACTTAAATGAATGTTTTCTCTCAAAACTTGATTATACTTTTTTTATAGAATTCATATAATTTTAATTAATATGGATTTTTAAACTCATTCTGGGACTGAATCTAATTTTCCAAGAGTGTACAAATCCATAAATTCAAATCAGTGGTCATTTTAATTTAATTGTATTGCATTCTACAGTCGAGAATTTCTTTGTGGATTATCTCCCGAATGCAAACAGGTGAAAGATCTTAGATTTAAGAAAATGTTGGAATACTTTCAATGCAAAATTCTGTCATTCTGTTATGATGTATGTTTCTAATTTCCTGAATGAGAACGGGTTGAATAAGACCTTTATGCATTGTCCTAAATAATTTAAACTTTTAATGGTATCCTGGTCAATCTTCGTATTTTAATCTTTTGTGTTCTTCGCGGATTATGAGTTGAATTATATTATAATTAGGAAGCAATATACGAGGGTAGTTCAATAAGTCCTTAGAATGACCAACAGATGGCGCGCGAATCGCTCCAAATCATCTGTTTTCAGTCAGCACCACTCCCGACTAGA
>NC_046657.1:37797257-37807138 GCF_010883055.1 Belonocnema kinseyi
ATAGAGCTCCAAGGAGATTATGTTGAAAAATAAAAAAAAATTTACCCAAAAAAAATTGTTTTTATACTTCATTCTAAGGACTTATTGAACTATCCTCGTAATTATATGTTTTTTTTCCTTCGGGCAAACCTAGGTGTTTTAATTCTACCACCCACTCTAAAAATCCCGTAACTACCTACAAATTATTTTAAACACTCCTTTCTTATAGGGTTCCTTGCGCTGTAAGAAAAGTGGAGGGCATATGCGAAAACTAGTTTTAACCTTTTAAAGGAACTTCACTTTTCAGCCAGTTTCTGACTATTTTCCTTTTCTTTAGTAGAAATAGGGTGATCGATAAGTATATGTTCCTCTGGACTATATATTATACTATATAGTATAATTGTTTTTTTAAGGAAGAGTTGATTGGGTGTGCCGCTACTTTCTAATCGAAATGCGTTTTTTGTAACAACTTATTTTTTGGGTAATTTCAAAAAAGAAGTTATCAATTCAGTTATGAATTTCACTTTTGAGCCAGAGTATAAAAAACACGCCCCATTTTAGCAGACTTTTAAGGCGATCGTTTGCGAAGCTTAAAAATGTGTGATGCATTTTGTCTCAGTTACGACTTACGACTTGCAAACAATTTATGCAAAGCCCTTCCCTTTTTGTGGCTTTAAAACGCTTTTGCGATAACATTTTTTTTAAATGTTCGAACCGTAGACTAGACGTATGCCCTGACAATTTGGATAGAGGAGATGTATTTGAAGCTGCAAATGCTTGCTGGAGGCAGTATTTACATAGCGATGAAGAAATTTTAGATCTGAAAAATTAACGAATTTGCACTAAACTTGGCCTGATTTCGTGTCTTCGAATTGCGCACTACGTTGAAGATGATTTATCAATTCCTTATACGTGTTTTTTTTCTGACGCACAGCTGTCATCTTCCCACTTTCCACGAAGAAGGGAACTCAGTTTTTGTTCAATTATTTCGAATGACAGAGTATCCCATTTTCGATGGGTTCTTTTAACAACTCAAGTATTTTAACATGTTTTAAAATTTGATCGACATGTAGTTTTTAGAAGGAAGTTTTAGAGAGGCGATAATACTGGCAGATTCGTCTTTGATAAAGCCTTTGAAGTGACATAATTTTTTGATATTGGTCAAGGAAACATTGCCGACAACGAGCGATTCAAACCAATTGTGAAATCCCAACCAGCCTCCATTAGACCCGCTCAAAGTGGGATAATTAACACGCGGCAAGTTTCTTTCGTATTTCAGACGGAATCAGTATGAATTTCGCATCCGATGTTTTGCAAATATGACGGGTCTAGTTTATTTGCATACAATTTATAAAACTATTCAAATTTTCTATCTAGGTCATTCGTTCTTTTTCGAGAGTAGGATAGTCGCGATCAGCGGGATATCAATCAATAAAGTTCGCCAAATATTTTTTTTCTTTCGCAATTAGTGATTTAAGTGTTCAGATTGTCAGCCCTTGTAGCCATTGTGAACATCTACACGAATTATTAACAAGAGATGTAAGAAAGCAGAACCATATGAGGGAGTTGTAAAAACGTAATAAGAAAGAAAACTTGATGGTATGCCTAACATGGGACGTACGTCTTTTTTCCCCACTTGAACCCATAGTTAGAATTACCAACACCTTTTAGTACTAAAAATTATAATTAAATTTCGAGATAATGGCATCTCAATCAGCATTTCTACAACGATTTTCGAAAATTCCTAATGAAGAAACAATATATCTGTAGAAATTATAAAGCAAAACCATCTTATTATGATGAGAATGTAATAAATACTTATTCGAAATTTTTATTTTGTATTGGACATAATTTCTCCAATAAAGCTATAATTTTATTTTCCCTTCTAGACAGAAATATCTTTTTTGTAAAAATATAATGTATTTTTGTTGCAAATTAACTTTATTTTTGAAACTGTATATTTGAAAGTTAAAAAGTAAACTGTCTTGCTGAAAATTCGTCTCTTTCTGTGAAATAATTTAACTGCTTTTAATTTCAAATGAATCTCTGGAGACTTATATCTATAGATAGATACGTCTTCATTTTTGCGCTAACTGGCTTTAAAAATGACCTTATGTAGTTGTTCGAAATTTATGTTTTTTATAGAAAATAATTTGCCCCCTCATGTCGAAAAAAACAACCCAGATTATATACTATAATTAGATAAAGGAATAATTTGAAGGCTATTTTTTCAGATTTATTATGCACATAAATCTAAAATTCTTTTCAACCCTGCAAATGAAACTGAGTTGTCAATTGTGTAACTGAGTTTCGCAACATTCCTTTCTTCATCTTATTTTAAATCATTGTAGATTTTAAAGATTGTAGAAATATTGACTCTCACTGAGTTTTAATATATCTGTCAAGGCCAACATTGACGCTTTAAAATGAGAAGATAACATTCTGGTGCTGACTTTACAATTTCACGACGAATCAAAATAATCATTATTAACATTGATAATCCAATTATTTTTTATTGCATTCAGCATTGTTTCCTTAAATTTTGAAAGATGAAGGTGGTCTGTACCTTGTTCTTATCTTCGGCGCTAATCCTCAACTGTATTGGTGAGTACAATCATATATTATATCTATAATTTTATGGAAACCTTTTTAAGCCTCACGCTACTGTATGACTAGACAAGTCTAGATTCTGATGCATACCGTTGCAAGTGTCCCATTTGAGCACTTCCACATATTGTGCACTCACAAATGAAAAACACTGTGCGGAAACTCGACGTACCATATTGCATGTCACGGGCGGAAAACCTTATTGTGTCGATCATGTGTCTGTCCGTCGTATTTTTATTAAAGGAGAGAAAGTGAGGATTCGAAAATGTAAAAAAAGTGGGAGTGGGAAAGTACGGAAAGAGGAGATTTAAAAGTCTCAGTTAACCCTTGTTGTGAAGAAAATAAAACGCCACGAAATCCTTTTTTATGGGTTAAATTTATAAGATTTTCGCTAATGATGAATCGCGGCAGAAAAATTAATAATTTTATTGAAAAATG
The DNA here is from genome assembly GCF_010883055.1 of Belonocnema kinseyi. Lineage (NCBI taxonomy): Eukaryota > Metazoa > Arthropoda > Insecta > Hymenoptera > Cynipidae > Belonocnema > Belonocnema kinseyi. Next base: position 37,800,282 of record NC_046657.1, read on the forward strand.
TTTTCTTTTCAAAATTTAAATACTTTAACATTTAAATTATTTTTTTTAACTGAAAATTTAAATATTCCATGTTTATTCTAGCATTTAAATCCTTCAGTCGAAAATGTAACTATTTGGTTGCAAATTTTTAGATTTTGTAAAAAAATAACCTTATTGGTGATTATTGACCTATTTAAAAAAATGCAGGTATCAATTTGGTTAGAAATTCCGGTATTTTATTAAAAATGATTATTTTCTGAGAAAAAGTTTATCTCGATTGTTGAGAATTATTTGTCTGAATCAAAATTAATTTGTTAAATAAATATTCATCTAAATGATCTGTGGGATTTTTTTTCTGAGAGACATTTTTATTCTTTTTGGATGAAAAGTCATTATTTGAGTAAAAATATAACGATTTCGTTCAAAAATTACTTTATTTAGTTCAAAGCTTATTTTCTATCTTAGAATTAAACTATACTTTTGTAATGGAAATTACATTTTTCATTTAAATATTCGTTTATTTTGTTGAAAATTTGTCTTTTTTTGGTAGAAAATTAACCCTCATATTTAAAAATCCATCGATCAGGTTAAAAATGCAACTATTAGTTTAGAAATTAAATTTAAAAATATTTGTATTTAGTAGAAAATACATATATTTTGATAAAAATTATTCTTTTTGATGTAAAATTAGTTTTTTAATTTTAATGTTAACGTTAATGTTTTGACGTGCAAAAACCTGAACATCAATATAAATTAATATGTTTGGCTGAAATGTTATTACTGTGGTTCAAAATTAGTGTTTTGTTTTATTGAAAACTAATTTATGAAACTAAAAATTCATATTTAATTTAACTATTCTACTTTTTGCGGAATATTTTATTTATCACAAATATTAATTCTTTTATTTGAAAATTTATTTTTGGAAGTATAAACTTATATCTCTTAATTAGAACTGCACTATACTATTTTTTGCTGAAAATATATCCTGTTTATATGATAGTTTATATATTTTGTTGAAAATTTCTCTTTTTTAGCGGGCGATTTATGATCTAGGCTTAATGATGATTTATTTGGATAAAAAGAGATATTTCGGTTTCCAATCATGTAAAAAACTACGAATTTTGCTGACGTTTCGTGAACATTGCAGTTCACTTCTTCAGGGCTAACCTGAAACTGAGGTATCAGGTTATGTTGCTCTTATATATACTATTTACGATGCCTGCAATTTGTCAGAGGGCCCCACCGTTGGGTCTGGTCATACCTGATTGGCCGACCAAGTATTTTTTTAAATCCGGGAGGACGGAAATCTAAATCGGATTGGTATAATATCCATTGTCTCTACTGATGTTATTATGGTGTTTTAAGATTTCGGTTGCATCTCTATGTTTTCTTGGAAGGATATTGTATGTTTTTGCAATGGCTGTTGTTTTTTCAAATCAAATTTTATATCCTGTTTCGATATGATGTTCAGCTAAAGCTGATTGCGTGAAAAGTTTTAGTCCGACTTTATTTTCATGTTCCTACATACGTTGGCTCACCGCTCTCCCGGTTTCTATAATATAGAATTTGCCACAAGGTCAAGGGATTTTATATATACCTGGAGGAATCACTGAGGAGTGCCTTTTTGTCTTTAGGGTTATTTATTAGTTTTCCTATTTTCTCAGCTGGCTTAAATATGGTTTGGATGTTGAGTTAGTTGAGAATTCTTACTATTTCTTCTGTAACACCTTGGATGTAAGGATGTAGGTAGGGTGGTTGTCGTTTTTCGCTTTCTTTCTTTCCTAGATTAGGTTGACTTGTTTTTTTTAGTGTAAAGTTTCATGTCCTAATGTGTTATCAGATCTTTTGTAAACTGATACGTCCAAGAAGGGCAATTTTCCGTTTTGTTCAATTTACATCCTGAACTGGATATTAGGATATAATCGATTGATGAAATCCAAAAACTTATTTAGTTCATCTCGTCCATGTTGCGTGTCCACACAAGTGTCATCAACGTAACGGAACCAGAATTCGGGTTTAAGCTTTGCTTGGTTGAAGATTTTTGTTTCTATATGTTCCATAAAGACATTGGTTATTACAGGTGGGATTGGGGATCCTATTGCTGCCCCTAAAGTTTATTCGTAGAATTGGTTATTGGAAGAGAAGAAATTATTATGGATACAGTGTTCTATCAAAGGTACGAGCTTGGATGAGAAGTTTGGAAAAAATTTAATAATATCAATTGTTTCAGAGATTGACACCTTCGTAAAGAGAGATACTATGTCAAAACTCACTATGATGTCTTGGGGTTAAATTTGAGTCTGTTGTATTTTTTTGATAAACTCAATTGAGTTTTGGACATGAGTGATGGTGTTTTGTGTAAAAGGATTTAGTTTTGTAGCAGGCAAGCATGCTAGCTTGTAAATTGGTTAGTTTATCACGCTGACGAACGCTCTGAGTGGAATTTTATTTTTTTAGGTTTTTGGGAACCCCTAAATTCTTAAGGAGATGGGATTAGTAGGGCCTCCCGGATTAAAAAAAAAATACTTGAGTGGCCAATCAGGTTCGACCAGTCCCCAAGGTGCGGCGCTCTGGCCAATCACATGCATCGAACAGAATATATGTAAGAACAACATAACCTGATACCTCATTTCGACAAATGATCTTTCATGTCTTCAAAACTCAATATTTTGTATGAGATGTTTTTCTTTAAAGCTAGATGTTGTTTACAACATTTTTCAAAATTACTTTGTTAAGAAATTACTTTTTTGTTAAGGGTTAATATTTTTCGTTAAAAATTCGTCTCTTTAGTTGAAATCTTGATTACTTTGTTAAAAATTATTTATTTTTAAATTAAGAATTGAACAGCGTAAGTAGTGGTTGAAATACTTTGCGATCCACTTTGTTGGTCTTTTTTTACTCAAGGTTTATCTCATTGGTTGAAAGTCTAATTATTTTATTAAACATTTTTTGTCTTTAAAACTTCATATTTTTCAAAAGAAAATTTTATTTCTTTACAGAGAATTCTTTTCTTGGTTTGAGGTTTTAACAATTTTGAGATGAACTTTATTTTTCTTTCATGACTGAAAAAACCTTGTTTCTTGCAATGTTGTCCTTTTGGTTAAATTTTTTCAAAATCAATTTCATTTTTATTGTTGCATTTTTAAAATCGAAACCGTGAATCCAATGTGCCGAACCAAAATTATAAAAAAAGGCTTAGAGATTCATAGGGTTGTTCATATCCACGCCATTTTGAATCTAAAAATGGAACATCAGATTTTAATTCAAAAGCCCCTAAAAAGCTAAGACAGTAGAACGCAATTGAATCTGATAACGTTAAATAATATTGTGGCACAATGTATGCGGTAAAACGCTAATGGACACGATAATGGAAGAATTATCGAAGAATGCGACAATAATTTTTTTATTACTTGGCAAATGTATATCGTCGACCAACATCTCGATTGTTTGGATCAGATATAAGGAGTTTTGTATATATCTGCAATTTTTTTACAGAATCAACAAAAAGGCCAGGTCACAACTGGAGCCCACCTTCTCCTGGAAGTCATGACGGTTTTACTGCAGATGAATTAAAAAGGCTATTAAATGATATGGATTCTCCGCAGCATTCATATGGCGGAAATTTTGGACATCATACGTCTATGCCTCCGAATCCTGCAGCATATAGTAACGAGGTTCATCAACGTGTACCAAGCCCACACCGCAAGTTGAAAATTCATGTTCATGATTTTTGGAATTTAAAATTTATTTGTTTCCTTTTTGGTGAAAATTTGTCTTTCCATGCTAAAATTAAATTATTTAAGTTTGGAAGAATATTGCGATTCTTGCTTAAAATTAATATTTTTTGTTGAAAATTGAAATATTTGGCTGAAAGATTCATATATTTTGCTGCAATTTTTTTTCAATTGTGTTTGTTCCAAATTTATTTATTTTTTGCTCCGAAATGCATCAATTTAGTTATAAATTAAGCTCTTCGATAACAAATTTAAATATTTTGGAAGAACTATAATTCTTTTAAATTAATGTTTTATGTTGGGCATTGATCTTTTCTAGTCGAAAAGTCATTTATTGTATATAAATTTTTTCTTTTTACAATTATATCCCATAATTTAAAAAAAATCTGTTATTTTTGTTCATTTTGAAGGTGTATTTTTTTTAAGTTCATCACTTATAGTTAAAGATTTCTTATTTAAGTTGAAAATGCAAATCCATTATGTGTGTCACTGACAGTTAAGGGGTTGCAATGAATGAACATAAATGCCATGTATCCTGTGAAATAACTGGAGGCCATAAATCAGAATGAATAATTCTGTACTTGCACCCACTGTGCTGTACGGTCGCAAAACCTAAACATACTAATAAACAGATGAGACGAAAATTAAGGCAGTTGGTAGAACAATTGCTGCACAACGTATGCGGTAAAACGTTGATCGACAAAGTAATGGGATGATTTTAAAAAAATGTGATAATCATTTTTTTTAATATTTGAAAAATGTAGATCTTTGATCAAAATCTGGATCGTTAAGATCAGATATGATGAGTTTTGTACATGTTAGCAATCTGTTTGCAGAATCAACAAGAAGGCAAGAAAACAACTGGGGCCCATCTTCTCCTGAAAATCGCTCGTTTTTGACTGCAGAAGATATAGCAACCCTATTAAATAATTGGGGTTCTCCGGAACGTTCAAATAGCGGGAATTTTAGTCACCATATGGCTATGCTTCCAAGTCCTGCACAAAATAATAACCAGGTTCATCAACGTGTACCAAGCCTACAACGTGAGTTGAAAATTTATGTGTATTATTGAAAATTTAATCAAGTGTTGGTTCTTGATTTCAGTACAATATTATTGGCTTAAAAATTAAACTTGACTGTGCAACTTGTTTGGTGTGTCTCGATATAATAGAGAAAGCTCAATATCGATTTGTAATTCGCTTTCTACTTTTGGATGTGAAAAAGCGCGAAATAATAAAGTCAAAATTGGATGCTAATAATGGGGACCTTTCAACATCTATGGCAACCGTGAGATATTAGTTTAACGAATTTAATGGTGGCCGTTAGTCTAATTTTCATGAGGAGCGCCCCGGCTGGTCAGAGGCGTCGTAGGCTTATTGTTTGGAGTGACAATTAACATTTTACTTGATAAGTTAGGAATAAAAGAGCTGTTGGCCCGATGAATGGCACGACTGCTCAACGTGGACAACAAACGGAGACGGATATCAGATGCCAATCAGTATTTGGAACTGTTTTTGCCAAACCTTCAAGAGATTTTGCGCCGAGCCATCACTGCTGATAAACTCTGCATCCATTCTTATACGCCAGGGACTCATCGAAAATTAAAACAATAGAATTTTCCAGGCTAATCAGCTCCTAAGACGCCTATTTTAAGGAGTTTTATAAATAAAATTTTTAGAGGGTTGGAAGAAATGGCCAGGATGTCAGAAAAAGTGCATTCGCCTAAAAGGAGATTACTTTAAAAAATAAAATAAAATTTTCATGAAAAACTTGCGTTTTCTCCAACACAATAATACTACAATACAATAATAACTACTTAAAGATATTGACGCTTCCAATCTAGGAGACTTCCAATATCTTCTTTCTTCTTTTCTAAACTTCATTATCTTTGACATTTCTGCATTAAAATTTAACTTATTCGCATCTTAGTATTTATCGAATCCAGTCATTAAGCCCGTCAATCCTTCTTAATTCTCTAACATCACCACTAAATTGTCCGCGTATGCCAGTGTATATATGTTTTCATCTCCCGTTCTTACTCAACCGTTTATTTTAATTTCTTCTGTCAAGTCTGATATTAATATATTTAATAAAAGTTTAAAAGTAAATTAAATAAAAGTGGGCCCAGAGGGCATACTTGACTTACTCTTCTCACTATCCAGAAACGATCTCCTACTTCCTCTCCTACCTCTACCCTGCTTTCTTCTTTACGAAAATTTCAGATATGCTCTTTATTTAGCCCTTTCGCATCCAGCGTTTCCATACAACTATTTCTATCTCGATTCTGCCCAAGGAGTCAAACTCTACTTTCTGTGCTTTAGCATCTACCCTTTTTCAAACATTTTCTACTTCTTTCTTTAAATCCCTCTCTTGTAATCTTATACCCTTTATCAAAATGTGCATTTTTCTTTCATTTCTTTCATTTCTTTCTTTCCTTTCGAATCTTCGTTCTATTTCCCTCAGCCCTTTCCTCTCATTACTCCCACTTTCACCTGCACCAATCTCTCGTTCCTATTTTTCGATGTTTACTATGCTGCCATCCAAATGTTCTACCTTTCTATTATTGTCATTTTATTTATATAATTATTTTTCTAAAGTCTCCATTCTTTTTCCAAACTTTCTATAACATTTTCCCATTTTGCCTCTCTTTCCTATGGGGCATTATTCCTCAACTGCCCCAACTCAAAAAGTCATGTTTTTCGATTGTCTCTAAATTCTGGGAATATGTTCGCCTACCCAACAGTAGTTAATCTACAAACTTATAGACCAGGATTACCAACCCTGCCCAAGTGAGCGGGGGTTGAATTTTCAACCCCAATGCCTGCAGGGGTAGTTTCAAACGCCTGTAACTTCCTTTCTAATTACGCGATTTAAAATTTCTATGAGGGTTTTGGAAAGTGCTTTTTACACGCTTTCATTCTATTTTATTATTTATAACAAAAAAAAATTGTTTAAAGAATTTTTTCAATAAATCAATTGTTTATTTAACTTTCTTCGCAATTTAGGCATCTACGATTTTTTTAAATAGTCTCAAAAGAAAGCATGCCATTTTTTTGTATTACTCACATTGATCCAAAATTACATGAAGTCATCGGAAAAAACTATTCAGTAATGTTAACCAGTAAGTTTGAAGAAGTTAAAAAT
>NC_046657.1:37807238-37808709 GCF_010883055.1 Belonocnema kinseyi
GCTTAATTTTAGTGAGTCCCCTCGCCTCTCACTTTCTGGGGTGCTTGATTTTAGTGAGTCCCCTAGCCTCTCACTTTATGGGGTGCTTGATTTTTGTGAGTCACCTTGCCTCTCACTACACAACCTCTTTATGCTGTTCGCCTCTTCTTCGTACATGCTTTCCACTTTCTTGGAGTACTATTCTGCTTTCGATTACGTTTAGGCTTCGGGAAAACCTCACTTTTCTCCTCATGGGAAAATCGTTTCAGATCCAGCTGTCCCTTTGCGTTCGGAGCGAATGAATGATATTTTAGTGTACCTGGTATCGTCACAGCCTTACTAAATCGATCTGCTGATTTTATTGTCATCGCTGCATCCTCTTCTGTGCTACTGAAAAATACGACAGTTTCCTTCAAGTTTTCTCTGCCCCATTCAAATAACTCGAAAGCTGTTAATATCTGATTCTCAGCTGAACGTTGCAAGCTGGCTCTTGCAGCAAGATGCTTTAGATTACCTCCGATTCCATCGCATGGTCCTTTTCCATGGGCAGTTGGATGGAAAGTCCAGTCTGCCGGGATGCCAAAATCTTTTTCATGGCACAGAAGGTTTGCAAAGTTGTATTTGTTCTTAAAATGCTGTGGTGCTCCATCTGTGACATAATGAAATTTCTTAGGATTGAAACGCTTCTTAAGATAGTCAACAATTAACCTTTGGTATAAATGCACAGCAACCGTGTCATGGTGTAAGTTGTCTGAAATAATAGCTATGCTCACATGCTTCAATTCGTTCTTCTCTTTATAGCAGATAACTACTGTAAAAATGGACGCCTGATTATTATTCCAATGAGAAGATTGGATCGCATTTTGAAACACGTAAGCATAGTTTTCTGCAAAGTCGAACATAATCAAGAAATGTTCAACTAATAATGTGGCTTTGAGGTTCTTCAGGAATGAATGCCAGGGCAATTTTAACATTCACTAAAATGACAAGCAGGAGTTGGATTACTGCACGTCGTATTTTTCAGTAGCAAAGAAGAGCATGCAGCGATGACAATAAAATTAGCAGATCGATTTAGTAAGGCTCTGACGATACCAGGTACACTTAAATATCATTCATTCGCTCCGAACGCAAAGAGACAGCTGGATCTGAAACGATTTTCCTATGAGGAGAAAAGTGAGGTTTTACCGAAGCCTAAACGTTATCGAAAGCAGAATAGTACTCCAAGAAAGTGGAAAGCTGGTACAAAGAAGAGGCGAACAGCATAAAGAGGTTGTGTAGTGAGAGGCAAGGGGACTCACAAAAATCAAGGACCCCATAAAGTGAGAGGCGAGGGGACTCACTACAATCAAGCACCCCAGAAAGTGAGAGGCGAGGGGACTCACTAAAATTCAGCACCCCGAATCATCTTGCAGATAAAAGGAGTCTAAAATCTCACTGTCACCTCCACGTGGTAGACTCTGGAAACTATAACTTGATAGGATGTAGGCTGACG
>NC_046657.1:37808809-37867623 GCF_010883055.1 Belonocnema kinseyi
TTTCCAAAACCCTCATAAAAATTTTAAATCGCGTAATTAGAAAGGAAGTTACAGGCGTTTGAAACTACCCCTGCAGGCATCGGGGTTGAAAATTCAACCCCCGCTCACTTGGGGAGGGTTGGTAATCCTGGTCTATAAGTTTGTGGATTAACTACTGTTGGGTAGGCGAACATATTCTCAGAATTTAGAGACAATCGAAAAACATTGACTTTGTGAGTTGGGGCAGTTGAGGAATAATGCCCCTATGTTCTAAAACTTATTTTCTAATTTATCGTTTAATTTCCTCTTATCTTTCTTCTTATCTTCTTTCATTCATGTGTATTACTTCTATCGTCTTTTCACGCAATTTTTCTAACACTAACTTCTCAACTTCTACTGACCCTCTTTTTCGGCCTCTTTTTCGGCTTCCTTTATTTACCACTACCTCAGCCTACATAACTTGTAGGCAACCGAAAAAAACACATACTCAAATGCACACAACCATGCTAAGTTAAAGTATCTAATTTATTATTCCCAAGTGTAATCAGTCAATCAGCATGATTGATAGCTGTTTGAAGATAGGTTTTAGGACATACTTAGCATGATCTATAGCTTCGTGAGGTCCAGATCCCTTGAGCCCAATAAAACACATTTAACGTGTGTGAATTTGCAAATGCAATGATATTAACAATAATAATAATAATAATAAAACAGTTTTGAATTAGTAAAACAAAATTAAAATAAATTAAACGATTCAGGCCTCACCGTGTGGGTTTACATCACTTATTCCTTACTACCTTTAGACGAGGGAGCGAGAAAAGGTCTTACTTTTGTTACGCCCTTCACTAATGGGCTGTTATTGTTCTTTGAAGACACGCCCACACACGTGGGTAGCGCGCCTGAAGCACATTTATCACCGCCCCAAAATCGCTTGTTTTTCAAAAAATTATTGCATAATTGGCTTTACACCAAGAGACTGAGCCGGCCTTCAAAATCGCTTCGTCTCTCTTATGCCTTAACTTTTGCAACCCAAGCGCCAACTTTATTTATTCATTTCGTGGTAGTTTTCAGTTCCTACCGTGTAATTAGTTAACTTTGCTTTTTTTCGCGGCACCGTCTTAGTCACATTATTTTCGGAAGAACGCGGCTCTCGCTTTACTTTTGGAAAATGGGGTACTTCGTTGGCCAAGTTTTGTTTTCACGTCTTACCGGTGGTTTCAGCGCGTCAAAGTCAGTATACGGAAAAAGAAAACCCGTGTTACAATTCTCCGCGTTTTCCGCCTTAAATTTCACGGCGCCATCTTTGTCACTTTGTAAATCGATGACGGGATCTTCGCTTTAATTTCAAGAGGGAAAACGGGGGAAAACCATATAGTAGGTTACGCGATGTACCGTGGTTACTAACTCGACGGGCGTGCACTTCTCCTAGAATTCACATACAGAAAAAACGAAAGATAACCTGCCTGGATAATCTTCCGCCTTATAGTCGCGCTATTTTTATTCGCGATGTAGCTAGAATTGCAACGCCAGTGCTATCTGTCGCGGTTTAATTTTATTAAATTGGAGAGAACTAAGGGTTCCCATTTCTCAGTTTATCAGTTTCTTTTTGCGCTTTTTCCTGAATGATATTAAATAACTTCTGATTCCTCTACAATAATCTAATTTATTTCGGAGAAGATATATCAGTAAGTATACATTTTTTCCTTATTTTTTTTTTTGCTGATTCTACATGTGTTACCGAAATGTGTTCACTTCATCAGGATGCATTAGACGAGATCAGAATTATTCTCCTAATCTCAGTCAAACTTTCAGCGAAATAAGTTTAATTTTTAACCGTTTGCAGGTCTTGCCTGAAAAAATTTTAACTTTTGTTTTTTTCTGTGTTGTTTTAAATCTGCTGTCTCGATTGATAGCTCGAATTCACTTATACTTTGCCGTTTTACGACTGTTGCTAAATCAGTGGTTAAAGGTGTGGAATTTTGATTACCAAGTTATTTAGGTGAATAGGTTGGGAAATATGAAATTCGGACTTTAGCTTGACCGCTCAAAATTTGTAGTTCTCAAAAGTTATCTCTTTCTTATTGGCAAATCGCATTTCAAATCGAAATGCATTCCGTTGAGGTTTCGGTTTGCAGTTTCTTTCTTGATTTGCAGTCTCACAGAGAATTCTTGGTTTTGAAATAGACTTTCAAAATCTATATTATATTTCATGAGAAATTACTACGGGCTTCACCTTTCAATTTATCGATCTAAATTTTTGCATTCTGAATTTTGCTTTTGGCCCATGAGCAACATTGGGTTACACTGAAACAAATGTTCACGTGGAACAGCCTCGTTTACTTTGTTTGTGTGATACTTCGATGACTCCCGTGACCTGATAGAGTGCGTGGGGTCATTCAACCATAACCGTGTTCGTTGTATCCCCGTGTGTGCACGCGAGTTTTCATTCACCTGCGATTCATTCAAGCATTCATTCTCTGATTTTCGACTCTTTATGTTTTCGGATGGGCCTAGCCTTTTGCATGATACTTAACTTTATTTTCTATTCTAGGTTTTTGTCTAGGTAAAATTTTAATCACGGTGCACAATTTTACCTGCTCAAATCTCTTTAATTTTAGATATTGTGTTTTTACGCAAAGTTGGAAAAGAATTCTTCGATTCACTCGAGCTTGCCCGTTCTTCCTTGTCATCATTCTAAAGTGCTAACTTAGCACCCTAATTCATAATCACTCTAGTTACGTTGAAACCATAGTACCACAATTGAGGAACAAATTATTTGAACTCTAAACAGATATAATTCGAGAATTCAGAATTAATTTGTCCCTCCTGTTCTTTTCTTTTAGAGATTTTGTTTGGTATCCGGTTGCACGTAATAAAGCACACCGGAATCTTTGTTCCTATCTCCAGAAACTAGGGCGGTTCGAACGAAATGAATGCTCTTGGCTCAAACGTCATCTAATGTAATGAGATGTGTGTTCACGTATCTGCAAAGTAGAAGAATTCAGCATTTTAATTACGGTCCAAAATATTGCCTACTTAAATCTCTTTCATTTTATATATTGTGTTTTATTACGCAAAGATGTAAAAGAATATTTTGACTCGCTCGAGCTTGCTCGTTCTTCATTTTCATCATTCTAAAATGCTAACTTGGCGGCCTTCTTCATAATCACTCTGGTTGCGTTGAAACCGTAGTGCCACAATTGAGGAACGCATTATTTCGACTCTAAACAGATATAATTCAAGAATTCAGAGTTAATTTTTTTCCTTCCCTCCTTGTCTTTTAGAGATTTTTGTTGGTACCCGGTTTGCAAGTAACATCTCGGTACGTGAAAATTAGAAAATTTGGTTCAGTTTTTTGTTCTTTCTCAAGTGCAAAATTCTTTTTCACAAAGATGTTTCATTTTGGTTTGAAAGTTCATCCCTGTTGCTTGGAGATTTATTTTTTTAGTTAAAAATTCGACTTTTTCGTTAAAAAAATTAATCTTCTCGATTGCAACTTAATGTTTTTGGTTAAAAATTATATCAATTAGTTACAAAAAAACTTACTTTTTTGTAAATTCAAGACGTTTTTGGTTGAAAAATCGCTAGTTTCATTAAAAATTCATGTCTTTCGATTAAAGGGCAGTAATTTTGGTAAACTGAGTTATCATTATCAAATGTTTTAATTGGAAATGAAAAAGTTAAAATTTTTTTAAAAAGGTACGATTATTAATAAAAATAATCAGTAAGAATAATAAACCAGACACTTGACTAGTAATCACGTCATAGTAGCGAAGATTTTAGTTAAAGCAACTAGATTTTCTTAGGTTCTCAGCTCTTTTTTTCTCAACTACGTTTTATCTAGTCAAGAAAACTAGGGGCTATTTCCCTCAGTGTGGTTTCAATCGAACTCTGATCTTTAATTTTGAAAATTCAAAACCGCGAATCCAATGTCCCGGACCAAAATGATAAAAAATGGTTACAACTTGATCAAATTGTTAACATTTATGCCATTTTGAGTCTTAAAATAGCAAAATTTGATTTGAATTCGAAGACATAGAAAAACTAACATACTATAGAGCACAATTAAATCGGATCACGTTTAACCACTTTCTTTAAATGCCTACATATGTGTCAGGATACAAGCGGTACGACTTTTTGGCCTAATTGAATGAGTTCACTACTGCCATTAAAGGGCTTGAAATATCTTGAAATATTAAAAATATTTATAAATGCCTTGAATCCTTGAAACTAACTGAAGACCCTAAAATCTTATTGGGATGATTCTTAAAGAATATGATAATAATTTTTTTATTACTTAGCAAATGTAGATCTTCGACCAACATCTAAATCGTTTGGATCACATATAATGATTTTTGTGTATATCAGCAATCTTTTTACAGAATCAATAAGAAGGCTAGAAAGCAACTGGAGCTCACATTCTCCTGAAAATCATGACGGTTTTTATGCACATGAATTTACAAGGCTATTAAACCATACGTCGATGCCTCCGTCTCCTGCAGCACACATTAACCAGATTCATCAACGTGCACGAAGCCCACGCCGTGAGTTTAAAAGTTCATATATTTTGTTGAAAATTTAAGAAAATTTTGGCAGAAAATTATTGTCTTTGTTTGGAAATTAATTTTCAACTGAGATTTCAACTATTTTATTTTCCGTCGAAAATTATTGAAAAAATAAATATTGAAATCAAATAGTTAAGAATTAAACTTCATTCTTAAATATTAGTCTTTCGTTAATTCAAAATTAATTGAAAACTTTTTGAATTAAATTTTGTAATTGTTCAAAAAGTTTAAGTTCGTATTTGCTTTATGTAAGGTTTCAATTTCAGTTAATGTCTTTATTGGGTCGTAGTTTAGTACATACGTAATGGTTTCTTTTCTTAATTGAAGATAAATCATTATCGAATGTAGAAAAAAATTCCAAAATGTTGAAAAAAAATTCCAAAATTTAGGATTAGGCCAATCTTGATAATACTACAGCACTATGTGGGTTACTTTTTCGGCTTCGCAAACTTTTTTTATTTTTTGTGTGGCTCTGTTTCAAATCTAAAGTCAAAATGTCAAAGTTCAGATTAGAGAATCTAATATGATGGTTTATAATTTTCAATACAAAAATATTTCAAAGAAAAATTACCCATGGTACCCGAAAACCCCATATGAAAATTTCCAGCCCCTTTTGTTTTTATTCTTACACTTATGATCCTTCATATTAACTTCTATGTTTTGAATTTTTATATTTTGAATAAAAATGTAAAATAAGTAAGCCGTTTGCGTTTTATTCTTAGTCAAATCCGTTTTTCTGTAAATTTTGATTTTTAATTTAAATTATGATTTCTGATTTAAAATCATCGACCTCAGAAATCTTTAAATGCTCCAGATAATGAAATTCGCTTCGGTAAAAATGTGACGGCCTGAGAAATTTAGCCCCACCACTTTCTAAATCTCTTTCTCTTCTCTGTCTATGCAACACAACAGCTGGTCTGACTCGCTGAAAGCGGAGCGAGAAGTTGTAGTCGTAAGTGGAGGGACTGGATTCCGGAGCTAGTCCCCAATCTTGGGAACTTTTTCAACTGCGCTTGCGTCACGCCGGCAACCCGATTGGTCACTGTTAGCGCCCTCATTTTGAATTATTTAAATATTCAGATTTAATGTTCATAATAAATAATGATTAGGAAATTCCCAAATGAAATTTTCCTAATCATAAAATAAGATTTTGGAGTGACATACAAAAAATTCGATTTTAATGAAGAAGAGGTTATGAATTCTGAGTGCAGAAAATAAATCCTTTTTGTTTGTTCCAATGACTTTGTTGCGATTAAAAATGAAATTTTTGCTTATTTCCGACAATGTGACTTAAAAGGAAATCACTAAAATTACCAAAAATGGATTCGGAATTACTAATTATTGCACTGATAAATGTAATACCATACATTTTCTTAAAAACTTGAAGAAGACCTAAATTACTGTTACTAATTAATTATTGTATAAATATTATATAATAAAATATATAATATTGTATAAAAATAATGAAATCATATTTATACCAGCCAAGTCCACTGACTACAGTGACCAGTTATAATTTCTGCACAGCCAAGTAATTAGACCGTGCTCCCAGACTTGTCTTCCTGGTCCATTGCGCATGCGCCAGTTTCCCTTAGGGTCCGCTGGGTGACAAGCGCATGACTCATGATGCCTAATGCAATCATGTAGTGCGTTTCGTCTCAGATTTGGAAAACGCGAGTTAAATTATTAAAGTGAAGATTGTGCTTTATGAGGTTATCAGCGATAGATAAATAAACTTTCGAGTTTTTGGACTTACTATACCTATCCTGTCTCGTGGAAAGATTCAGAGGTACGTATTGATGGTTTTAGTGTTTACATATAAGATCTGTGTTTAATAAAGCTAGCAAATTATTACGCTTTTATTACAAGTTTCTCAAAAATTAAAATATAAAAATTTTATCAAATTTCGTGTTGCACTCATTGACGTAAGATTGAGGTTATTTTTTCTCACTTTAAACTAAATACTGAGCGGAACTTAAAGTTTTTTCTTTTTACAGAGAAATTTATTGATTTTGCGACGTTAATTACATTAAATAAACATGATGTCAAGAAGGTTGTGCCGCAGTTAGGGCTCAAAAAACTTTTGGCAGGATTGCAGGAACTTACGATTTCTCAGAGCGCGGAGGCTTGGTATTAATTATGTGGAAGAACTTTTTTCATTCTTTTTTTTCATAGTGATATCTCTAGTTTTCAAAAAATGGTAAGGGTACATTTTCACGAATGCTTGTTTTCAATTACGCTTGGAGTTAATATTTTTTATTTGATTCATTTCTAGCTACTTTGTTGGTTAATTGGTTGGTTGAGAATCTAGAAAACGACCTAGATGTGTCAAATTAATCCAATAATTAACTCAAAACAGATCACCGTGAAAAGGTACCCTGAAAACTCTGGAAATAATAAACATTCTTAAAAGTTCTTTGGCTAATTTTAAAGGTAAGACTCCATTGTATTTTCCATAATTGGTAAAATAATTTTCGAATATTTCACTTACATTCTACCCAAGGATCGAACGAAGTGCAAAAAAGCGGCAAAATTGTTAAAACTAAATATACTGAACAATTAAAAAAGAAAAATAAAGCAATAGTATGTCTACAAATATAATTGAAGTTTTATTAGAAGAAGGTAAATGATAATTTTTGAAATGTTTGTAAGTATTTACTGATTTTTCAAATTGTGTTACTTTTTGTACTAAGTATTCCTCTAGAGCAGAATGCAGGGACAAATTCTAAATATCCCTTTATAGTAGGCCCAACCCTGTGGGCACAAAATTTGGCGACATCTTTACGACATCATTACGACAAATTTACGATATCCTATGTCCATGTCGTTTAGTTGTCTGCGATATCGTAAAGACATCGTCAAATTATACGACTTATTTACTATATCGTAAAAACACCATAACGACATGGACATATGATGTCGTAAAGTTGTCGTAAAGATGTCGTAAAGACGTCGCCAAACTTTGTGCCCACTGGGAACTGCAGAAGGAGCTTCAGAAGAAGCAGAAAAAATGTTTAAAATTCTTTGACGGTATTTTTTATTATTTCAGATGACATTATTAGGAGGCAAAATCTAATTTCTGCATTATTTGGCCCAATAAATGTTGGAAGGTGGAAAATATCTGCTGTGGACACTAAGAGCGGTTTTCTGTTACATGTGAAGGTAAGCTTTTCTTTTCTCTTTGCACCAGAAATTTTAATTATTTTTGACCATTAGTAAATATTTGTTTTATCTCGCAGGTTGTGAGCTCGCTGGTAGCTAAAGTCAATCGACTTAGAGACACACTGTCAGTTTTGTGGTGAAGATTGAGATAAAATTGTGCAACTAGTGGTGTTTGTTACCTTTAATTTATGTTTATCGATATTAATATTTTTGTAGATTATTTTACGTTCTATCTGTACCTATGTAATTCGCGATTTACCTGTTAGCAGGAAAGTATTTTATTATAGCAGACAGTGGGTCTAGTACAATTGAATATCGAATGTTTGTGTCATTCTTAATATGTTATTAGATTTAGCGCTTTTTAAAAGATTTATAATTGTCGCAACGACTTTTATAATAAATTTACCATGTCTGGATAAACATGTGCTTTCACAATAAAATACAATAAATTAAAACAAACCAGCAAGTAAACACTAAAATTTGTGATTGCTGTTCAATTTTTTGTCACAATATTTGAGCTGAAACAAAAACTGTAATTTATGGAATGAATTATCTGCATCAGTATACAAATTGCATGCACTATTATGGGAATTTATACAAAAAGTTGCAATTTGTATTATCGGATTTTACTGTAGAAGAGCCATTTGACAGGGACCTATTTCTCTTACAAAATAGCCTTCCTTTTATAAAAACCTTTATCTGCCAACTAAGTCAGCCAACTAAGTCGATGGCGCCCCAGCGTCCAACAAAGTTGGCCATAGCAACCAACTTACGGGCCAGCCTATCCAATCATTTCTCTGTGTGAAGCAAAAAACCCATTGGGCACAAACTTTGGCAACGTCTTTACAACATCGTTACGACATCTTTACGACAACTTTACGACATCCTATGTCCATGTCGTTAAAGTGTCTTCACGATATCGTAAATGAGTCGTATGATCTGACGATGTCTTCACGATATCGAAAAGACACCGTAACGACATGAGTATAGGATTTCGTAAAGTTGGAAAGATGTCGCCAAATTTTGTGCCCACTAGGAATGTAAGGGATTAAGATAAAAGTCCATATTTTGTGTCATAACTGCCAACGAATTGTTCTCGCCGCACGGCGTTGACCCCTGGAGACCTTCGAGTAACTGGTAGTTGAGGCTCTTTCCGAATTACGGACGTTGGAAATAAACCCGTTGTAATTTACATATTATTAGATATTAATATTATAAATAATTTTTAAACTTTGAGTTGTCAGAATTAAATACTCGACAATAAAAAAAATCAATTAAAACTTTTGCAATTTGGAAGAGCTAGAATTGACAATTCTTAAGTATTTGCAAATATAGCCTCACAACTTATATAATTTTCTTCAATTGTATTTTAAAAGTTTGTAATATAAAATAATTTTTTAGAATAGTTTAGTTTTAAAGTGTTACAATCGAAAATCATTAAGTTTTAATGATTTGTAGTTCAAAGCTTATTAATTTGAAATATTTACCATTAAAATTGTTTAAATTTCAAATGCAGGACATTCAAATGACCGAATTTTGACCATTTTGAACAGATGAAATAAAAAATATTGAAGTCTAAGAATAGAGATTTGTAAATTATTATTAATTAAGAGTGGAAATTTAAAGAAATTTAATTTCAAACTTTGTTTTTTGCTTCTGGTTTAAGATTTCTAATAATAAATTCTTTGATGTTAACTACTTTCAAGTAAAATTTCGTGAATTTTGATTTTTTATTCAGTTTCAACTGTACAACAGTAAACATTGTCATTGAATTTCATGACTTCATGAATAACGCATGAATAACGAGGGCATAAGGTATCAGTAAAACCCGAAATTATTGATGAAATCTAAATAGATTATAAACATACTTGCACTGTTAGAAAAATTATGTGCTTTTAATTTCCCACACATATATTAGAAGTTAGTTACCCGAACAAGGATGGAAATTTTCCCATTTCTTAATATGTGAAAATTTCCATACATGGATCGAAGTATTCTCATCCCTGGTTGGCATTTTTCCCATATCTCATTATGGAAAAATTTCAGACATGGATCGGATTTTTTACATGTTTTCCATACCCGGGTATCGGAAAATTCCCACACGTAGATCGGAGTTTTCCCACACCCGGTTGGCACTTTCCTTTACCTCAATCCACCAAATTGGTTGCACTATAATTAAAATTAAAATTTTATAAAAATATATCCATTTACAAAAAATAAATTTTTAGAAATAAAGTCCGCTTCAACTCCTATGTGCCCAATCGATTTTTGGACTGCAGGATTTGCAAACTATACAATATAAAATAAAAAATTAGATGTTTCCCTACATACTTTAGACATATAAAAGGACCTGCTTTATGTTGGAGATCCTCTGATAACATTTACTGGCTTTTATTACTTTAAAGCAGTTTGCCAATTAAAGGTTCACTTCAAGTATCAATGCTGACCTTACCAATCTTCAAAAATAATTAAACTCGAGAAAAATAAAACTAATCTGAACATAGATTGAGAGAGGGAGTAAGATTATGATTCTTTTATACCTTTTTTTTAAAGAAACTGTGAAATGATTGTCACAGATTTTGACCGTCTTAATAAAGAGAGAGTATAGACTTTCGAAACGTCCACTTATGTTAATGAAGGATATTGGTCTAGGGACCAGGGGGGTTTCGTGGCCGATGGAGGTCCTATGGAACTTTTTTCCTAATTTAGCCACGGATACCGGCGAAGTTTTGACGCATTCTCCATTTTATTGACAATACTACAGTTTTTGGAAATGTCAAAAATACCGATTAGAAACAAAGAAATCGTTAATTCACTGATAAAAAATTGACTGGATTTGCGAAAATCAATTTTTTAAACAGTCTCACCTTTTTTCGTATGCAGGTGACGATCACTGGACGCCAGTCGCCGCGGGCTAATACACCAAGCTCACCTGAAAAATTCTAAGCTTTAATTAGGAGAACGGTTCTATCTCCTGTAAAAATTCATCACAGGTTAAGTTAATTATGGGTAAAAAGAGTTGTTAAAAGAAATTGAGGGTATTTTCATAATGTAGTTACCGGAACAAGACAAAATATTTGCGTCACATCCCCAAGGAAGTAGAGATGAAGAAGAGTTCTCTGCGGCGGCGATAATTACTTTCATCCTCTCTTTAATTTTTATTCTTATATCCAAAACTTGGCTCCTTCTTCTGATTTCCAACTACATGATAGAAAATAGGATCAGACCTTTTGACAAAATGTTATCATCCTGCACTTCTTTACTTATCTTCAAAACAAAACAGAGGCGCGGCAAAGAAAATATTGAGCATCTTCAAGATGCAGCCACATAGACAGAACATATTTCATTGTACCCTTCCTCTTAATGATATCTTTCCGTTGCGTCGAATATGTAGTTTCTCGAAGCTCTGCTAATTAAGCGTCAGCAATCCTTCTTCCATCAAGCATGTGGGAAATGTTGGCAGCGTTTTTTATCCGAAGCAGTTCCAGCCGTTTATTATCATTGTGTCACATATCATATTTAACGAGTTCATTCTTAAATAGCGACTGATGAGTGGTATTCGGAGAGTAAATGCGAAGTGGGTCGTATGATTAGAGTTTATTTACAAAGACACATTTAATTCGAGCAACTGATCCGAGTTCCTAAAAATGAAATTGTGTATCAAAATTTGTTTCCAATACTTGCAAAATAAAATAAATTTATTCTTCTCTGTCATACAATATTATGCAAACTCTTTCCACCTTAACATTACCCCGATAATAATCCTTCTATTAAAACCACTATGATGCTCATCTAATTTTGGCTCGAAAGAGGTGACACTGCTTTAATTAGGCAAAATATACAGAAAAAACTTTGCGCTATTAAAGATCTCTACGTAGCCACCTAATTGATTATTACCTAGATTTTCTCAGGTAATAAATATTACGGTCCCTTTGACCCACTTATTAGGTGCAATTTCAATTCCTCCTGTTTCAATCCTTCTTTCCATTTTTCACGATTGTACCATACACTTTTTCTTAGTCAAAACATTTTTTTCTAAGCAATGCAACGAGTTGAGTGGAGTTAAAGTGGGAACGGATATAATCTGGCAGATAACTCAAGCGAAAGCGCAATAATTGTGCCAAACGCTAAATGGTACCTGAGCAAGGTACTTGCATGCGATGCTCTACAAGGATGGACTAACTCTTTCCCTCGCTACTCCTAAGAACAGAAATTACACCGTATAAACATCAAAAGTTGCAAATGCATTTCAAAACGATCCAAAGCGCAGAGCACCTGGCAATGGGTCGGCAAAAAGTGTCGATCACTCTAGAGTTCGGAGTGCTGGCACATTAACTTAGAGATTAGTTGCTAGACTGCTATGATGCTAGCATTATCCCTGTTAGAGAAGGATCCATTGCGTCGGTGGATAAAAATATTAAAAGACGCATGCATCAGCTTAACAAGAAGATTTGATGGGCATGAGAAAATGCACCCCATGTTCATGGTGTGATTAACTATATAACATCGGTTCATCGTTAACAGAATGTCTTTAAAAGTTCGCCTAAGAACTAAGGACCTTTAATCAGACACTGAAAAATTTAAAGCGGCTAAAAATCAAGCAGAATATTGTTGACAAAGTACGGGTGTTATTCGACGTAAGAATGAAAATAGAGAATAGGGAGGGATGACTCATGGAGAATCAACAGTTTTCTGCTGAACCATCGCGCCTCTTAAGCGTTCCACCTGTTTTTTGTCAAAAACCTGCGTAAGCCTAACAAAGTAGACACTTGTTGGATAAAGATATACATTCTCCCAGAAACACTACAGCTGAAATAAGATACTGATAACATTATTCGCTTCAAGGAGTTTTGTGAAAACATTCGGACGGCTGAGCAGGAATGTTTATCAATCACTGCTGAAGAGGTGAATAAAGCACTCAGGAGTACGAAGAACTTTCCCGCTTCAGGAGCAGATGGCTTCAATAAGTCGTGGTGGAAGCAATTTACTTCTACACACCAATATGTGACCTGCATATTTGCCTTATATTTAAAGTCTTTTACGCCCATTCCGCAGTGACTTGTGTTCCGACGCACTATACACCTACCCGAAAAAGGCATCTTGCCCTACCCAGAGAATTACAGGCCAATTACTTGTTTAAAGACACTGTATAAGATCCTTACAACCCCCTAAGCAATAGGTTTTTTTCGAAGAATTGAGTCTATAGGAATGTCTTTCAAGTCTACACCATGAGCCTTCTGCTATTTTGCATCACACTTTTGCATCTATTTCTCGCACTACGAAATCCATCTGGATACCTCTGCAGCGACACTAACTATTACCAGCAGAAGGTCACTCATGCAAACTTCAGAGTGCTTTGAATACCGTGAAGCAGTACACAGGAAAGATTGTATTCGTTCTCAAAAACCCTGGACTTGTGGATATAAATGATATTAGACATCTTCACGCTAGAGAGATCTACACATACCTAGGCCTGCCTCAAACCCGCATTTAGGACGCAACATCAGCGAAGGAGTCTCTCGGAAAGAGATACAAGCATCTTGTTCGGGAAAGTTGGTCTTCAAAGCTGTCGGCGCTTTACAAGTTATCTGCGACTAATATGCTTGCCGTCTCGGTTTTAATTTACTCATTTGTGGTGGGTTAATAGACGAAAAACGAGCTTAGGGCCCTTGACATCGCCACACGTGAGCTCATGCATATGCGTAAGAGCTTGCATAATAATTCGTCTGCTCCTCGGTTATACATTATAGGCCGTTAAGGTGGACGCGATGTCGTGTTCAGATTTACACTTTGGTAAATGCAAATTTACTCTAGTACCAGCTTTGTTTATCCAGCTCGAAAGACGAATTACGTTTAATTTAGATTCTACTTTCCGATTGAACAGCCCACAAAGAATTCACTTTAAAAAAAGGGAACCACAAGTTATATTTTTTTAAGTATTAGGCCCAATATTTTTACAAAACCAATTGGATTCTACTGAATTGGCAGTAATCACTGCCAATCTAGAAAGATATTTTCTGTATATCAATTTGGTGAGCTTAAAATTTTAAGAAGATTTAATCTCTGTTGCTTCATAAAATAAATCAATTTCTTTTGTAAGAAAAAAATTGATTTGTTCACAGAAGTTCTTATTGCTCTTCTGAGCACGACTCTATGAAATTCTTTTTAAACCTGTAGAAATATTGATTCGGATAAGGCATGGGTAAAATTTTGTTTGAATTGATGATAAATCCTCAGAAAATATAAGAAAAATAGATTCGAATCCTTTTTCAACACGCTAGCCACTTTTTGATTACTTTCGCTAGCTATGACAGTGAGTGACTATTAAGTATTTTCCCTTCAACCACTAGCGCAACTAACTCCAATATGACTTTTTATGCTCT
Organism: Belonocnema kinseyi; assembly: GCF_010883055.1. Taxonomy (NCBI): domain Eukaryota; kingdom Metazoa; phylum Arthropoda; class Insecta; order Hymenoptera; family Cynipidae; genus Belonocnema; species Belonocnema kinseyi. The sequence continues at coordinate 37,822,899 of NC_046657.1, forward strand.
TCTCCTAAAAAGTAGTATGTGACAGGCGTGCCAAAACCACGCTAATATTAAATATGCAGTAAAAATGTCAAATTTCTAAATAACAATTTCAAGATAACCTCTGTAAAAATTATTAGTTAATCAAGTTAATCAAGTTAATGTGCAAAATTCGCGAAAATAAATATAACAATTCAACGACTAAATTTGGACAAATGTCATGACATTTTCTTATTGCTATCTGAAAAACGTTTTTTAAAAAACCTTTTCTTTGCTAAAAAAAGAAAAAAAAATATAAGAAAAAAATTTTTTTTTGGAAAAAAATTATAAACAAATATGAAAAAGAGGAAAGAAAAATGAGTGGGAAACCAAACTTAGAATATATATTTAAATTATATTTTATTATTATTTTAACTTATTGTTTTTTCTTGATAAGCTTGCAAAAAAGGATAATGAAGATGCTTTGGTTAGTTGCCTTCTCATTTTTCTTCTCTCTTTTTTATTTTTGTTCCAAAACTAATTTTTTTCTTTTCTTTTTTGAGAAAGAAAAGAGGTTTTTTACTTATTTTTTATTGCAGTAGGGAAATTTTATGGTGTTTGTCCAAGTTTGGTCGTTGAATTCTTGGTGTTATTTTCAGCATTCTGCACATTGAATTTAGATCTGCCATTTTCAAACCTTCTTTGATAAATAAAAATAGTAGATTTAATCGCTTTTTTCTCAGAGTTCATAAGTTATACATTAATTTACAGGACAGATTTAAACTTAGAATAAAAAAATCTGTTTAAAAACGAAATAAGAAAACGAAATATAATAGCCATATGCCCGCCTTCATCAATAAATATCATTTCTGACAGAAATCGCTAACTTCAACGTAGCTTTTCAAGGTCCAAAAATGTTGGGTACACTTTTTCTATGTCTTTCCTATCTTTGTTAAAAAATCTTTTTTCATAACAAAAATTTACCATTAATTGTATACTCTAAAATTATAATCTTCTGTTTCCTGTTTCAGAGATGAGTTCACAATCCGACAGATATCCTCATGGCCCTGTATCACATGGTTCCACTTCGCATTCTGCTTCTGCAGAGTCATCTCGTGATGTAAGGCCCACATCGCTTCCAATGGTGCCCCCCTATTCTAGACTACTTGGAATGAGTGTTGATAAAATTAGATTTCAACGATATTATCCCGTCAAGAATACGAAACGGGAATTTGCAATTCGCTTATACAATTTTGGCCCCGATACGAAAATTTATTCAAGGAGTCCATCCGGTTATATCTCTGACCCGCTAAGCGGAGTACACTTTATATTATCAGAAGTTGCCAATGGCGACGTCCTTGCATTAGTACAAAAAAATGAAAAAAGTCATACGTTTTTACATGGATTATATGTACCTCCTCATCCAAAAGGAAATCGAGTGAAAATAAATATATTCAGCCATCGCTATAGTAGCATAGGAGAACAAGACAAAAGGGACACTCCATTAGGAGTGCATCACTCTTTCACCAAATGTTTTGAAGAGAAGAATGTGAAAGATGCTATTGAGCCAGCTCATCCCAAGTCTCCTGACGAACCCCCCTATTCTACATTATTTTCAATGGAAATTGAAGAACTTAAATTTTGGCGATTTCGTCCCGTCAAAAATGAGAGATGGGAATTCGGAGTTCAATTATTTACTTTTTTGCCCCATGTAGGAATTTATTTGAAAAATGAAAAGAAGCTTCTCGATGCCGAGCCAGCCGGACCACAATTTGTCTTATCAGACATCAATGGTAATGCCATTTCATTACTGCAAAAAGCACCAAGTGGTCATACACTTTTTCGTGCACTATTTGTACCAGATCCTCCTAGTTTAGGCGGAGCTCGTGCATTAATAAACATATTCACCAAAATTGTTAGGAAAATGACTAAACTTGAAGTCGCTGCCACTCCATTAGCAAAGGTTAGAGGAACAAATAAGTGGTATGTTATGGAGCGTGGGAACAATAAATTTGTGCCTAAAAACATTGGGGTTCATCAATTTGATCAGCAAATTCAATAAAAATAATATGTAGCATTTTTATGGCTTTTTAAATCTAAAATTTCGTTAAAAGATTTGACTCTTTAATTGGAAATTATCCATTTTCTTAAAAATACGTATAATTTTATTTTTTGTTGAGAATAATCTTTTTTTTTCTAAATTCATAGTTCGTCGGCAATTCAAATATTTTTTATATGGAATATAATCTGTTGTAACTTAAAAATTAACTATTACGTTTTCTATTGAAAAGTGTAAAAAAAGTTTTAAGGCTACTATATTAAAAATTCGAATTTTTTTGTAGAAAATTAATCATTATCGTTAATATAAAAAAAGTCATAATTTTTATTTATTCGTCATTTTTTTATCTATAGAAAAACATCAAACTGAAAAGGAAATATTTTTCAGATCTAAATACTTTATTTTTATTAATGAGAAATTAATATGAATAGTTGTTTAAAAATCTAATGAATTAGATAAAAAAATGTATCTTTTTATTGTAACTTGAATTATTTTGTTACAAGTTAATTTTACTCTGGACTCTGGACTACTCTGAAATCATTCGTTGCAGGTAGCACACTCTACCAAAGATTCATTCTCTAGTAAAGTACACTGAAAATGGATTAGGTACGTGAATACATGAACGAATTTATGTTGACATTCAGAAAGTTAAATAATGCCTAATTGTGATTTTTTGGTAAAAAGAAGTGTGCCATATTCAAACCACTCTTGGTGTGCCATATTCGAACCACTGTCTACAAAATATTCATATCGAAAAATCATAACCTCTAAAGAGAAGCTTCTCCATATATGCTTCACAATACTATTATACTATCCCTACTGTACTTCTAAAAACAACATTTATTAATAAACCTTAATTCACAATATAACAAATAGACACTTAAGGCTAACCTGGAAAGAACTCGAGGATGACAGTTTTTATATTTTTTTATCTCACGTTTCCAATAATGCACATCGATCAACGAAACTTACACCTTTTCCTACTACACTAAAATGCATTCTACTCTTACTATTACCAATGAAGTACCCGTTTTAGTTTGTCAGAAATCCAGGTGTGCTGCAATCGATCCGTGTGCCGTATTCGAATCACTGGAAAACTATTGTATTGTGCTAGATTTGGGGCTGGCGATTGAGGGGAATAACCCCGATATACTACGGGTCCAAATTTAAACGCTTTTGTTTGTTTACGCCTGAAAGAACACCGCACCTCTCGCATACCACATGTTACACCTACTTTTGGCACGGCGTAAATTCTCGGAACGACTATATCAGGGTGCCCTACCTAAGAGTTTCACTGTATGGCGGTCATCAATGTAAGCGAGGACTCTGTACGTAGGGAAACAGTAAATAGAGAGAGAGAGAGAGAAAGAAGAAAAAGAGTGAACCAGGAAATTAAGATGGAAGAAAGGAAACAGATATTTTATGGGTTTGGTAGAAGAAGAAGAAAGAACAGTTACAAAGGGAGGCAGATATGATAGGGAAAGAGATAAGGAAGAGTACATACGAATGGAAAAAGTAGACAAGCTATTAGGAATAATAATAGATAAAAAGGCACGTGGTATAAATGACATTCCAAATGAAATGTGGAAAAAAGGGGAAGGCAGAATTTAAGGAATGGGCCTGGATGATGTGAAATCGAGTATGGACAGGAGAGGGATGGACAGAGTTGTGGATGGAAGAAGTAGTGGGATAAATCATAAGAAAACGTAAAATGAAGGAGGTTTAGTATTATGAGGGAGTCATTAGACAGAGGAAAGATAGAGAAACATGTGCTGAAAAAGGGGATATGAGAGGAATGAGGCAAGGATGTCCTCTGAGTCCATTTTATTCAATATATTTATCTGCCACTTATAAGTAGAAAGTAGGAGAAAAAAATGGGGAAGAGTTTGTGTGAGAATAGAAAAGATATATTCGCCGGTATACGCGAAAAATATAGTGTTGATAGCAGAGGATGAAAAAGAGTTAGCGAGCTTGAAGACAGCAATGTAGCAATACCTTGATGGGAAAAAGCTTGACAAAACTGCAGAAAAGAAATATACAATGAGGCTTATAAAAGCAGAAGGACAAAATTGAGTAGTAGATGGAAGAGAGTGAAGTGAAAGAAGTAAAGGAGTTTAAATATTTGGGATATATCTGGTAAGCAAATGAACATCATAGAGCTCATATATGAGAAAGGATTAAATATCTTTAGAGATGATAAAACAGAAATGGGAAAGAGGAAAATGAAAGTCAAATGGAAAGTTATGGATCAGATATATTTTGATGGAAGGAGAGAAAAAAGATTGTTAGTTTACCAGAAAAGTATATAAAAGGTGGTTGCTAGGGCTAGACTGAAGGTCACCGGGCTATGTGGTGAAAGAAAAAGCGCAAAGAAATAAACTAAATACCATAGCTGAAAAGAAAGAAGGGAGTTCTTTTGTGCCAGAAATATACGAAAGGGGGCTGAATTAAACGATGAAGAATTTAAGAAAAGGTACAGGGTAAGGCACTGAACAGAAAGATGTGGAATGGTTAGGATATACAAATATAATTAATTCTATACAATGATAAAAGGGGAAAGACTACAAAAGTATTAGGAACCTGTATGAAAAGGAAGAAGATGGACCTGAATAGCAAGATTTAGATAGGGAAACGAGGTAAGGGAGGGGATGTATTTGGAAAAATTAAGGTGAAAGTGCAGAAGCTATGAATGAGAAAAGGAAACTTTTGATCACGTATAGAAAGAATTTAGGAGAGGAATGGAAGATAAAGGAATCCAGTTATAAATGTGTTAATGATTGTCAGGGAGGATGGATTGGAAGAGGAATTGGATGAGGAACGGGTGAAAGAGTTGTAGGAGGCTAAAGTAGCGAACAAGAAAGTATGAAAGAGCGGACTCAATCATTTAGATTCACTTTTTTCCACAAAAGTACTAAAAAATTACCAAAAAGTGACCAAAAGTGATGCTACTAACATTTTTTCTTCAACTATAATTTGTGTATGAATGGTAAAAGACGTATAATGCATTCACATTGATAATATCTCGTGACCTACTAGGGCTAGGACACTTGTTTCATCAGACGCTTAATTGACTTCAGTTTCATTTATTTTTTCAAAAATTGTGTCGTAGGACTCGTAGGAAACGAGGTATTTTCCAAAAACCGTTTTAGATGTGAAAATATTTCCAAAGACTTTCGGTCGTTGTAAAGTTAGACTATTCAGAATGAAGTCTGCTGTATTATACGTTATTCGGCATCTCTTCACTAATACCAACATCTGGTAGAATTTTGTCGCTGCTGTCTTTACTGCCTTTACTGTACATCATTATAACTATTCATCTGTTCTTATTTTAAATAAATCTGTCAACTCTGAACTACACCTTTTATTTCAACACTATATAAGGACAAAGTCCGCATAGTGCTGGTAAGTGGAAAACGTACCCACAAGGAAATAACTGGTCAGGTCTTACCAGTGAGACATAATTAGCACACTGGAACTCCTCTTTCCAACTTCTCCAAAGTACCCTTGCCTTCTGTATTATCAACATTTTTGAGATCCCTTCTTTTCAAGATTCAACAATTCTATGTGCAGCTTTTCGTAGTACTTAAAAACTCGAACAATTAACTTTTGCGACTTCTTTCAATGAAGGAAAAAGTAACAGAGGTGTAGAATTTTCAAAATAAAAAAAAAATAATAAAAAATGAACATTTTAAGAAAGATCCGTAAATTTGATATTGACTACTTTGTTGTAGGACACGTAGATTTTGTCTTATTTGTAAAAAAATAAAATAAAAATTGAAAAATGAAATTTTCAGACGAACGATACAAACTAAGAAAAAACAATTATATAACAGTTGTTCGATAAAAAAAGAGCTATAAATTTGTCCTGAATAATTTTCTGATGTAATTCCCCTGATCATAACAGCACCAAAGGGGCGTTTGGAATCCATTAGTGACAGAAACTCGTAATAAGCATAAAATTGTTCACATTTGTTTGTAAAGAAGCTAAAAGCAAACTAAAGAGTTGCTTGCCACTTCACTATTTTGATAATACTACACGTTAGTCAGTTTCGAATCACAAATCCAGAACATCCCAATTTCTCGCTTTTTTCATATTATATTTACAGGTTAATACTCTTTCCATTTTTATTTTTCTGTCGCTATAAATATACGCAAGCTCTAACATTTTGCAAGTTTCGTTAAAATCCAGTTACAAATTAGGCCAGTGGAAAAGGGTTTTGGTTTTCCATCAATCCCAGACCGACGCTGGTCTTATATCATCTTTATTTTTGGGTATCTTTAAACACTGTTTTACTTTACATCTTATGTAGGCATTATTGTAAAATCAGTGTTGATGCGTATTTTTAAAAGAGAGACTTAGGAAAAGGTTTCAAGATGGGTGGTCAGATAACCCTTCTGTGACTGGTCACTGACAAGTTCTCTTTTGAAAATAGAGTTGGAAAAGGTTTCGAGATATGACCAATTATTCTTCAGTGACCAGAAACTGGACTAAAAAGTTATAATACAGAAAAAATTGCCATATGTGTATACAATTTTTAAATTGCAAACTAAGAATCTAGCAGGCGATTTTTTACTAGTATATCGTTGAAAATTCCTTTTATAACGACTTGGCGTATCACTTTTGGATAAGAGTCCATGCTGAATCAAATGGAGACTGTTATTAATTTATCCAAGCGTTATCAACTTCAAAGATTTTTTCGATAAGAATAATCATGAAAGTTGGAGAAACATTAAAAAGAAAACATTAAAGTTAACGTCAATAACGTTTTATTTCACTCTAAACACGACTGATTCTTCTTGAAATACATTTTCCTTGATCCAGTCACTAATTTGCCCCTTTACGAATTCCAGGACCGCTTAATATTCTTGCTGATAATGAATGATGCGAGAAAACCTTTGCCCTCCAGGTAAATTTTCACCGACACACAAATTCGCTGATGGCAGAATCGGTATTTGAATATTTCTTATACATTGTTTTTACAATTATTACTATATATATTTATATGCAATCTCATATCAAAATATGTTAATTTTTACGAAGCCTTTATTTACATTTTTATTTGAATTAAATTTTTGAATAAATAAAGAAATTCGTTCAGGCTGTTACTAACTGATTTTAGATTTGCCTAGCGAATGATACAAGCAAAGAATGTGTTAATAAAATGTACAATAGAAGAGAAAGCAAGGCACATAAACGAGTAAGAGAGAAAAACGCGTAAGCTGTATCTTCATCTAACTAGTACACACGCTATTATCAAATAAGCTTAATCCACTGCATCAGTGACCCCAACATTGGCAATTACAGGTACTGCGCTTGCGCTAGCTATGCACAAGAGGAACACAGCGAGGCTTATTATTGCCATGGTAACGAGTTGTCGCGTCGTGTTGCTCGTAAGCGTCCTTACGCAAGCGCAGAACGTCTACACGGCAAATTCGGGATCACTGCTCTCCATTATGAATTTTCGACCATATTGCGGTCGAGTACTATTCGTTACGTGTCGCGTCCGGTTGACGTACTGTGCAAAGTTTGGGTGACGCGACACACCTGTATTTTAATTATTATATTGCCGGAAACTCTGATTCCACAATCGATGATTATTTTACAATGATCATTTCTTTCAAAAACTTTTGTGTCCCATCATGGGTACCAGTTGAAGCATTATTTTGTTGTGTGACATTTATTAATTGCTCTAGACTTTAATTCTAGTATTTTCTGTTCTTTCCTTAATTTTACCTCTATTCTCTTTAATTAAGCTTTATTCATATGCACTTTTTCATGGAATTACATGTGTAAAGTTTTGACTTCTCGACCAATTTAATTTTCTCTAGTCCGGAAATTAGTCCCGAGTAAATTTAACCGAAATTAATTTTTCATACATTTAAGGAATTAATTTTCTTGATTCAAAAGGTCCAGATTAATACATCTTTTTGATTTGTTGAAATAGTTTTTATTATGTATTTTTGTTTAAAAGAATATTTTAAATATTGAAAATTTTTTAATGAAAAAAAATTAACCCATAATAAAATTTTCGCAAGGTGTATCTCTCACTGAATTAACCATAGCAACCGCAAGTTTCTGGGAGTTTCTTTCCTCTATTAATTCAATGACATTTCTTGAGATTTCAGGAACACTTTGCCGTCCTGGTAAAGAAACTGTACTACCTATTTTTTATCAAAAATATATTTTTTATCAAAAATAGATTTTTTGTATGTTTGTATTCGTAATGAAAATACGAATTTAACTGTGCTAATCATAATTAAAAATTGCAACCTTCTTATCCTGATAAGAATGTAATAAATAGTTATTCGGAATTTTTATTTAATATTGAACGTAATTTATCCCATTAAGCTTTGATTTTGCACAATTTTTTTCCTTTTTTGGACTTAAATATCATTTTGTGAAATTCAATATATTTTTGATATTCAAATTAGAACTATTTACATCGAAAATAGAATATTTGGGGTCAAAGATTTGACTTTTTAGTTGAAAATTCAACTACTTGGTTAAAGGTTAAACATCTTTTTTTTAATTTACTCGCTTGGTTGAAGATTTATAATTTCAGTTAAAAATTCGCCTTTTGGGGTGAAATATTTTTCGTCTTGGTAGAAAGGTAAGCTACTTGGGTAAAAGTTAACTTTATTTCAAAAAATATATATCTTAGAGTTGAAAAAGTAAGTTAGATGAAGGAATAAATTAAAAACTTTTTTTCAGATTTATTATGCACATTTATTTGAAATTCTTGTTAATCCTGCAAATCAAACTGAGTTGTAAAATTGCGTATCTGAATTTCGCAACATTCTTTACTGCGTGTTATTTAAAATTATTGTAGATTTTAAAGATTGTAAGAATATTGACTCATTAAATTTTAATATACCTTTCAAGGCCGATCTTGAGTCTTTAAAGCGAAGAGATAACGACTATAGTGCTGTCTTCGCAATTTGAAGAAGAATCAAAATAATCATTGGTAACATTGAGAATTATATTGTTTCTTATTGCATACGGCAGTGTTTTCTCAAATTGAACAAGATGAAGGTGGTCTATTCCTTGGTCTTATCTTCGGCGATAATCCTTAATTGCATTGGTGAATATATTCATATATTACATCTATAATTTTAAGGAAAACTTTTTAAGCTTCACGCTAGTAGTATGACTAGACACGTACAGATTCTGAAGTGTGCAGTTATTAGTGTCCCATGTGTGCACGTGTAAAGTTATTAGGTTCCCATATGTGCACGTGCACATATGATGCACTCCCAGATGTGCACGATGAAATCTAGCTGTGCAGAGTTACTCCAGCGGACTTCCTTAGCTGAGCAGTTATGCAACTGCGTTACCACATGTTGACCATTTCGATCACTGGGCTTACTAGGCCACATTTTCATTTTTACATTAATTTACAATTTCACGTAAGATTAAAAACTTTTTTATCTTTTTTTGCGCTTATATTTATTTCTTTGTATTTGTTCATGTGTTTAAACAACACAAATAAAAAGCAGTGTGCGGAAAGAAATTATACTCCACAAAATTCTTGTTTGTTGGCACTTATCGCCTACTTTGACCAATTTTCAACATACTAGAACGTGGGGCGCGCTATGCTGGCAAGAACTGCTTTTCCTTCAAACAAAAATTGTTGACAGAAAAATTGGCACTGATTCTGTAATATGACCAATTTCACTTCACACCATCACTTTTTAGTTTTTCATATTTTTCGAGATGAACATTTGATTAAATTTTCAAGATTATCGCCAAATATGAATACCGACAGAAAAATTAATTATTTCATGCAAAAATCTTTTCTATTCAAAATTTAACTACTTTATTAACATTTCAATTATTTTTCAACTGCAAATTTAAATATTCTGTGTTTATTATAGCATTTACATTCTTATGTTGAAAATGTAACTATTTGCTTGCAAATTCCTACATTTTGTGAAAAAATAACCTCATTGGTAAATAATTTACCTTTTTGTTTGAAAATTCCGGTATCCATCTTCTTTAGTAAAAAATTCAACTATTAAGTTGAAAATTCCATTAATAGCTTCAATATTTGGTTAGACATTGATGCATTTTATTGCAAATTATTCATTTGGTAAAAATTACATCTTCTTGGTTGAAAATTATTTTTCTTATTACAAATTAATTTTCTATTAAATATTTATCTAAAGTTTTTGTGGAAAATTTGTTTTATTTGGTTTTATTATATAAAATTAATGTTTTCAATTTTAAGGTTAATGTTAATGATTTGATGTGCCAAGTACCTAAACATGAAAAATAAATTAATATGTTTGGCTGAAATTTCATTTCTATGATTTAACCCCCACGAGTACCTGAAAACTGCCCTTAAAACCAAAAATGTCAATTCTTCATAAAATCGACCTTTTGAACACTGTATTGTCTTTTTTTACTTCGAATCATTAATATTAGTCCATCATTTTCTTTAGTTTCGACGTTCGATTGATGAAAAAGTCTCCGGAAGGAAAGGTCATTTGAATAAAGTAGAAAACCTCATATTTTGAAAAAATTGGCAACATTTCGGACACAATGTATATTTATCATAAAGAAAATAAAAGATAAAATATAAATAATCAGACCTTAGTCAATAACAAATTATGAAAATATAAAGAAAAGGTTAAATCTTTTAATGAGTTTGATTTAAAAAAAAGTCGAAACTAACAAACGTACCCAGTGGGCACAAAATTTGGCGACGTCTTTACGGCATCGTTACGACACCTTTAGGACAACTTTACGACATCCTATGTCCATGTCGTTTCGGTGTCTTTGCGATATCGTAAATACATTGTCAGATTATACAACTTATTTACGATATCGTAAAGACATCTTTACGACATGGACATATGATGTCGTAAAGTTGTCGTAAAGACGTCGCTAAACTTTGTGCCCACTGGGTAGTCTTTAAAGTTAAATAACAACAATGTGTGTGTCGTCAATAAGTTATAATAATAAATAAATAAGATCTTAAACCATAATAAATTATCAAAGAATAAAAAAGAGAAAATCTTTCCATGAAATAGATTTAAAAAAAAAGGAAATTTGGCAGTAATAAGTTTAGTCATTGATTTTCAAGAGGAATTGAAAGACAATATAAAATGTGAGATAAAAGGTTAAAATAAAATAATTAACAATAAAAAGTGTAGTCAATAAATCAGAACAGTGATAAAGTAAATAAGTAGTGTATCAACAAAATTTACCTTAGAACACCAGTTGAGGAAAGAGTAAAGGACACACTTGAAATTCCTTGTTTTTATTAAAAATAAATATGGGTTTCGTCTTATGATTGTGAAAATGGAAATGCTAGAAGTCCAAAGAAAATCAGCAAACTTTATCAATGTGTATTTGTTAAGATACACATTGATGGTTGAAAAACAACATTTTCAATTTTCATGTTAGCTAAAGTTAACATAAAAATACCTGTGTAAAAGAGAAAATATAGAGAAAGTTTGAAAAACACAAAAATAATATGAAAACTGATGATTCTTTTATTAGTTTATGTTAAAACTTTTCAAGCATTATGAATTTAAGCACAAATAATACCTTACCAACATATTTGTCAGTTCCTGAACATCTTCATTTAACTAGAAAGTTCCATATTTGTTCTTAAATGTTTGTTACGACATCTTTACGACAACTTTACGACATCCTATGTCCATGTCGTAAAGGTGTCTTTACGATATCGCAAATAAATCGTATGATTTGACGATGTCTTTACGATATCGTAAAGACACCGAAACGACATGGAAATAGGGCGTCGTAAAGATGTCGTAATGGTGTCGTAAAGAAGTCCCCAAATTTTGTGCCCACTGGGTAGTTTAAGATCTTATTTATTTTTTATCATAATTTATTGAGCATACACGCATTGCTGTTATTTAACCTTGATGACTACTTATGTTATTTTCTACTTTTTTGTTTTAATCAAACTCATTAAAAGATTTAATCTTTTCTTTATATTTTCATAATTTGTTATTGACTAAGATCTGATTACTTATATTTTATTTTTTATTTTCTTTATGATAAATGTTATGTTTCTATTTTTATTTAAGATTTTCGTATATTAAATAAATTATCTTTCAACAGGCTTGAAAAGGGACCACATTGTAATCGAAACGTTGCCAATTTTTTAAAAATACGAGGTTTTCTACTTCATTTAAATGACCTTTCCTTCCGGCGACTTTTTCATACATTAATCTTAGTCAAGTGGAATATTTGTTATAGTTGGTTAATTAATTTGTAATTATTTAAAACAAATTGAATTTGTTCAAATAATTTTTTGTTCTAAAATTCGTTTTTTTCTAAAAATTATTACTATTAGGCTAGTGGAATATTTATTAACATTAGATTATTAATTTTTTAATGTTTAAGAAAATGTAATTTCTTTAAACACTTCTAAAAAAAATTTTTTTTTCGCTTAAAAATTATTACTATTGGTCTATTGGAATATTTGTTAACGTTAATTAATTATTACTAATAAGTATACTACTAGGCCCACAGTAATAATTTTTATTTTACAAAAATTCAAAGGAAATTATTCAAACAAATTCCTTTTATTTCAATAATTGAAAATTAATGAACAAATGTTAATTAATATTCCACTAAATCAATAGTAATAATGTTTTGGGCAAAAAACGAATTTTCGCCAAAGAAATATTTAAATAAAATCCATGTGTTTAAGAAATTGAAAATTAATGAACCAATGTTGATAAATATTCCACTAGACTGATAGTAATAAATTTTAGGGGGAAAACGAATTTTCGTAAAAAAATTATTTAAACAAATTTTATTTGTTTAATAATTAAAAATTAACTAAAGAGTGATAATGAATATTCCACTAGGTCAAACGAAAGTGGATGGCATGCGATTCCAGCAGAATGTATGCGGTAAAAAGCTAATGGACAAGATAATGGGAGAATTATCAAGGAATGTGATCATAATTTTTTTATTATTTGGAAAATGTAAATCTTCGATCAACACCTGGATCGTTTGGATCAGACATAAGGAGTTTTGTATATATCTGAAATTTTTTACAGAATCAACAATAAGGCCAGAAAACAACTGGAGCCCACCTTCTCCTGGAAACCATGACGGTTTTACTGCAGACGAATTAACAAGGCTGTTAAATGATATGGATTCTCCACAGCATTCATATGGTGAGAATTTTGGACACCATTCGTCCATGCCTCCGAATCCTGCAGCACATACTAACCAGGTTCATCAACGAGTACCAAGCCCACACCGTGAGATGAAAATTCATAAATCATGATTTAAACAAATTTTATTTAACTGTTTCCTTTTGGTTAAAAATTTGTATTTCTAAGGTAAAATTAAATTATTTAAGTTTGTAACAATATTGAGATTCTTGCTTATAATTCATCTTTTTTATTGAAACTTTAAATATTTGCGTGAAAGATTGAAATATTTTGTTGCCAATTTTTTTTTTTAATTGTAGTTGTTCCAAAATTTTTTTTCATTGCAATGCATCAGGTTTTGTTATAAACTGAGCTTTTTTATTCACAAGTTTAACAATTTTGGGAAAAATATAATTTGTCAAATTAATGTTTTATGTTGGACATTGGTCTTTTCTAGTTTAAAAGTCATTCATTGTATAAAATTATTTCTCCTTGCAATTAAATTTTATAATTTGTAAAAAATTTGTTGTTTTGCTTTGAAATTCAAAAATTTTTTTGAAAAATAAATTCTTTTATCCCTTCACAGTCGTAAGAAAAGGACTTTTATTTCTAAAAATTTGTTTGTTAGATCTAAATAAAATAAGTGCTAATAAGGTTTTTGATATCGCTAATTTCAAATCGGATGTTGGATTTTCGAAATTCAAAATGACTGATCCAATATGGCCGTAATGAAATATTAAAAATATCTGGATCTGGACACAATTGGTGCTGCGTAGTTTTTTGGGGTCGCTGGTTTTAAATCTAACGTTGTATGTTCCAAATTCCAATGGCGGACACAATATGGCGGACATTCTTTATTAAAAATGTTCGGATCTAGAATAAAAATGATATTACTTATGAATTTCGAGTCTTTGAATCAAAATCTAATGTTTTGTTTTGAAAATTCAGCACCGCGAATCCAGTTTGCCGAAAAAAAATGATTTAAAATAATTAGAGCTTGATCGAATTGTTCATATTTAGGCTAATTTGTGTCTTAAAAATGCATCAGATTGAAATTTAAATACCCCAAAAGCACTTACACACTAGAGCATAATTCAATTGCATTAAGTTAAATAATTGTCTTTTCAATGCCCACATATCAATCATGATGAAAAAGTGATTCCGATATTTTTGATATTATGTGTCACTAGCAGTGAAGAGTTTGCAATAGCTTAACATCATGCAAATACTTAAAAATGCCGTAAATCCTTCGAAATAGCTTTGCTGTATCGTCGCGAAACCTGAACATACCAATAAACGAATAAGAGTAAAATTGAAACAGTTGGCAGAACAATTCCTGCACAATGTATGCGGTAAAACGCTACTGGATAAAGTAGTGGCATGATTTTCAAAGAATGTGATAATAATTTTTTTTAATATCTGGAAAATGCAGATCTATGATCAACATCTAGATTGTTTGGGTCAGATATGATGAGTTATCTATATATCAGCAATCTTTTTACAGAATCAACAAGAAGGCAACAAAACAACTGGGGTCCACCTTCTCCCGAAAATCGCTCGTTTTTGACTGCAGAAGATATAGCGACCCTATTACATAATTGGGGTTCTCCGGAACGTTCAAGTGGCGGGGATTTTAGTCAACCTACGGCTATGCCCCCGAGTCCTGCACAAAATACTAACCCGGTTCATGAACGTGAACCAAGCCCACACCGTAAGTTGAAAATGTATGTATTTTGTTAAAAATTTCTGCGAATTTTGGTTCTTGATTTCAGTAGAAAGATACTGGCTTCAAAATTAAACTGCCTTCTCAAGGAATTCTTTTTCTCTCATTAAAAATTTATTACAACGATTTTCAATTCAACCGTTTAATTTTTGGTGAAAATTTGTCTTTCTCTGTTCAATTCCGATATTTTGTGTTAAGAAATTGAGATTGTTAAGAATTAATTGCTTGCATGCAGATAAATCAGTTTAGTTCTTCTTCATTCATAATGTGTCCCTTAAAGATTTACATGACCTTCGTTTCTCACAAGGCAAACTCCACACTTAAGACGAGGGTGGATCAACAAGTAACAGCCTTTGAAGAAAGATAACGATCCATCCAGATTTATTCATGAATTAGTTTGGATTGGACAGCGATTTGTATTAAACTTTTTTGGTGTTTCTCGATATAATAGAGACAGGACGATATCAATCCGTGATTCTCTTTCCATTTTTGTATGAAAAAAGGTGAAGAAATAGGGGCAAAATTGAATGCTTTTAATAGGGACCTTTAAACATTTTTGGCAACCATGAGATATTAGTTTAACGAATTTAAACGTGGCCGTCCGCCTGTTTTTCGTGAGGAGCCCCCAGGCTGGTCGAAAGAAGTTACTGCGAAAATCGTTGATAAGCTCCACACATGATAATTGCTGATTCCCGAACGAACGTCCGCGAATTAGCCGAGATCATAGGCGGTTTGTGTGAAGTGACAATTAACATTTTATTCAATAATTTAAAAATGGAAAAGCTGTCGGCCCGATGAATGCTGTGATTTCTCGCAGTGGACAAAAAGCGGATATGGATATCAGTTTCCAATCAGTATTTGGACATGTTTTAGCCTAAAAGGAGATTGCGTTAAAAAATATAAAAAATTTGTTGTAAAAAAGTTGCGTTTTCCCTCCTAACGCGGGTACTTATTGATCCACCTTCGTATTATCTTATGCGAACTATTTACAATACTTACATTAATATAGCGTCATTTAGTGTGAATGAGTGAGGGAGCAAACGAAGAAGGGAAGAGAGAGTGGGCGAGTGAGCGTGAACGCATCTTAATCTACTTATAATACAAGACAATAAAAAATTCGCTTCTTTCTTCTTTTCATCTTGTAAGTTCTACCGATCTCCCTGTCCTTTCTTTTACCTCCTTCAAATACTTTTTGGCTAACTCTCCTTCCTTTTCCTCCTTAAGCTTCGTTACAAATTGCCAAGCCATTTCACCCGGCTTAGTACTTAATCTATCCCTTTGCGCTTCTTCCCTTTCCATATATCCAGGTGTACTTCTGTCTACCCCTAGCGTCCACATTATAGACCTTTCCTGTAAACATCCATCTCTTACTTTTCCTTCCATCCCCATACCTCTGCTCCATAACCTAACACCGGCCATACCAGTCTATTAAATAATCACATTCTTTTTCGCCAATATTTCTTTCACCTTCTTTACCCTATTGCCTATACCTGTTTCATGATCCCTGCTGCTTTTTTATATTTTTTCTCTTATATAAGCTCTATGACTTCCATTTGTCTGCAAAGTATATCCTAAATCTTTAAGCTTCTTTACTTCTTCTAACTTTACACCATTCCATCTTCAATCCCATTTTTGCTTTCCTTCTCCTCCTCCTTTTCTAATGTATGCCAGTGTATGCCAGTGTATATATCTCTTCATCTCCCATTCTAACTAATGCTTTTACCTTTATTTCGTCTCTTAAGTATGATATTAAGATATTAAATAAAAGTTTAAAAGTAAATTAAATAAAAGTGGGCTCAGAGGACATCCTTGCTTTCCTTCTCTCTCTAACAAGAAACGATCTCCTACTTGCTCTCCTACCTCTAACCTGCTTTCTTCTTTATGAAAATTTCTGACACTCTCTTTATTAAGACATTCCTCTACTTTAGCATCTATCCTTTCTAGAAAATTTTCTACTCCTTTCTTTGAATCCCTCCCTTCTAATCCTATCTTCATCATTATGTGAATTTTTCTTTCATCTTTTTCTTTCCTTTCGAATCTTCTTTCTATTTCCCTCACCCTTTTCTTCGCATTACTGCCACTTTCACCTACACCAATCTCTCGTTCTTATCTTTCGATATACATAATCATACTTTACGAATTTTCTTCCTGTTTATTAAGGTCATACTATTTTTAGAATCATTTTTCTAAAGTCTCCATCCTTTTTTCCAAACTTTCTCTAACCTTTTCCCATTTTTGTTTCTCTTTCCCAAGTTCTGAAATTTCTTCTCTAATTTCTCGTTTTATTTCCTCTCATTTTTCTTCCTGCCTTCTTTCGTTTATCTGTATTACCTCCCTCATTATTTCAACCAATTTTTCTAACATTAACTTTTCAACTTTTTCGACCCACTCTTTCGCCCTCCGTATCGTTTCCCTACATTTACCACTACATCAGCCTGCCATCGTACTTTTTTCCCCGCTGCCCTCCTTGCTAATCTCTCCCTAACCCTCCCTGTCGCTTCCACTCGGACGCACCTGTCTCTCCACCCTTCTCGCCATAAACAAACTAACTGCTCAGCCTACACAAAATAGTCATAAACGCTAAATATATCACACAAGCATCAATTCAATTATAAATTTATCTCTTCGGTTAAAAATTCAACTATTTTGTAATAAATTGTTTTTCATCTTTAAGGAATGTTATATGTTACAAATTGATGTGGTTTATTTGATAGTGATTTATTAAATAGAATTTTTTTTGTTCAGAAATAAATTCCATATTTTTTGATAAAAAAAATTATGTTTAGAAATTTTAATATTTGTTTAAAAATTAACTTTCTATTTTTGAATTAAGTTTTTTGTTAAAAACTCCTGACCTTTGGTTTAAAAATTGTCTCTTTACTTAAAAATTCGAGAATTTGGTTTATATTTTTTTTATTGAGTGCAAAATCTTTCTTCATAAAAATGTGTAATTTCGTTTTGAAAGTTTATCGCTTTTGGTTGAAGATTTACGATTTAAGTTGAAAATTCGTCTTTCTCGGTGGAAAATTAATCTTCTCGATTTCAAATTAATGTTTTTGGTTTCAAATTCTATTAATTAGTTAAAAATCAATCTATTTCGTAGAAAACTCAACACATTTGTAAGACATTTTTTTGGAAAATCGCTTGTTTGTATACAAATTCATTTTTTTCAATTAAAAATTAGTTACTTTGGTGAATCGAGTGCGATACCGAGGCGATTAAACCGAGAGTTTACGCCACTGCACGATTCAGCCCTAGGAAGCATAAATCATGATAAACTCGACAGGCGCCCACTAAAACGAGAGAGATTAAACCGAGATTTCAGTATAGCACCAAAAATGTTTCCGAGAAAAAACACTTAAGAATTTCGAGATACTTGCAGGCTCAATGGTTTTGGGGCCGCTTAATCATAATATGAAGTTCGATGCTTAAAATTAAAAATGTCGGATCCAGTCTGGCGGACAATAAATATTAAAACTGTTTGGACCTGGATAAAATTAGTGTTAAATAGATTTTTTGTGTCGCTAATTTCAAATTTACGTTGGATAGTCAAAACTTAAAATGACTGATCCAGTATGACGGAACTTAAATATTAAAAATGTTTGGATCTGGAAAAGATTGGTTGCATGTAGACTTCAGGGGTCGCTGCACTGAGACAAATTTCTGGTACTGGGAACGTGGTTGTTCATAGTTAAAAATGTACTTAGCTACTTTCTGTAGTTGTATTGAGGCATGACTTAACCGTTACGGCACCTGCGAACAGTGAACATTGGAATGAGAAAATCTAGTCGCACCATCTATGCGTTGATTGTTGCGAATATGTTGCATGGTTACTATGACCAGATTTTAAACGTTGCATCAAGGAATCTTTCAAGTGCTATATTTTCCTAAATCAATTAGTGAAAAATATTTTGTCCTTTGGACAAATAGTTTGTTAGGTAAAATTAGAATAATTTACAATAAAACGTTCATAATCATTATCAACAGCATCAATCGGAAATTATATAGTTAAAATTCTTCTATAAAATGTATGATTAGTAATAAGAATAATCAGTAAGAATAATTCTGTACTCGCAACCACTGTGCTTAACGGTCTCGAAACCTGGAAATACCAATAAAAGGGTGAGCATAAAATTAGGCCGGTTGGGATTGCAATTCCTGCACAATCTATGCGGTAAAACGCTTATGGACAAAGTAACGGAATGATTCTCAAAAGCATGATGATTATTTTATTACTTGGCAAATGTAGATCTTCGACCAACATCTAAATCGTTTGGATGAGATATGATCATTTTTATATAGTATATCAGGAATCTTTTTACAGAACCAACAAGAAGGCTGGAAAGCAACTGGAACTCACATTCTTCTGAAAATCATGACGGTTTTCATGCACATGAATTAACAAGGCTATTCAATAATTCCGTTTTTCCGCAAAATTCATATGGCGAGAATTCAGAATACCATACGTCTATGCCTCCGTCTCCTGCAGCACACATTCACCACGTTCATCAACGTGTACTAAACCCACAGCGTGAGTAATAAATTCACGTATTTTGTTGAAAATTCAAGAAAATTTTAATATTAGGGTTTAAACTTAGGTTTGTAAAAACGATTTTCATTTTTTTATGCATCTATGTTTTTTTAATCGTTCTTTCATATTAAAAAACAAATATATTTCTATCTGCAAAATTAGAACTGTTATCAAGTTGTAAAGTGAGGTATAAATCGCCCATTTCGAACCGTGCGGTCTGTTTGAGAAACCCAGCCCCACCACTTTCTACACCTCTTTCTGTTTTCTGTCTGTGGAACTCAAGAGCTAGTTCTCTTCTACTGAAAAATTTGCCTACTAACCGTAAGGTCCCTTTCTTCGCAGACGGCCACAAATAATGCATTTCTTCAAAGATGGAAATAGTAGTTTCAATCGCCTTTTTCGAAGAATCTTTTTAAAAACTCATTTAGAACGTAGAAAAAAGATCTGTATGCTCATGGTATTAGATAAACAAAACTTTCTAATAAAATTGCTAACTGTAAAAAAGCTTTCCAAGTTTAACACATTTTGTGTACGCTTTTTCTACATCTTTCTTACATTTCTTGAGATATTCGATTCAATAAAAAAAATCGAACATCTGGGTCATTTCCTAATTTCAAGATGGAGTTCTAACCTGCTCGGTGTTTGGGTACGAAACTATTGTTTGATCGTTTTATCGTTTTTGAAATATTTAGTCTTATGTTTCCTGTTCCAGAATTGAGTGTACAATTTGACAGATATCATCATGGCCTTCAATTTCCTGGCTCCACTTCTCATTCTCCTGACAGGGAGTATTATTCTGCCAGGGAGCATTCTTCTGTCACGCATTCTACTCATTCCATGGAGAATTTTCCTGCAATTCATTCTGCTCTTGCAATGCCGTCTACTCATCCCATGTCTTCGGCTCCTGTCCAGCCATTTCTGGATGTCAGGCCCACGTCTGTTTCTATGAAGCCTCCCCATTCTAGAATACTTAAAAAGACAGTTGAAGAACTTCGATTTTATCGATTTTTTCCTATTGGAAATTCAAACCGGGAACTTTCAATCCAATTATACAATTTTCTTCCTGGTTGCGGAATTTATTTGAAAAATCAAAAGAGTCATATCGATGCCAAGCCAACCGGAGTACAATTTATATTATCAGGAGTCAATGGTGACGCCTTTGCAATAGTAGAAAAACTAATTAGTAAAAAAACGATTTTACGTGGATTATTCATTCCTTCTGGTCCAAAAAGAGTACGCGCGAAAATAAACATATTCACCAATCAAGTTAGCCCAATAGGAAGAGAAGAAGAAAAGGACATTCCATTAGATTCGCTTCACTCATTCACAAAATACTTTACAATGAAGGCTGTGGGTGTTCCTATTGAGCCATCTTCTCAGGCCTGGCACATGTCTATTGGCAGGCCCCCCTATTTTACATTATTTGGAATGAACGTTGAAGAACTTCAATTTTATCGATTCTTTCCAGTTGGAAATTCTAAACGGGAACTTTCAATACAAGTCTACAATTTTCTTCCGGGTTTAGGAATTTATTTAAAAAATCAAAAGCATCGCCTCGACGGCGAGCCAACCGGAGTACAATTTATATTATCAGGAGTTAATGGTGACTGCTTTGCATTAGTGGAAAAACGAACAAATAGACATACGATTTTTCGTGGACTATATCTACCTGAACCTGATCCTAAAGGTAAAGATCGAGCGAAAATAAACAGATTCACCAACCATGTTAGCAAAATGGAGACGGAAGAAGTAAATGAAATTCCATTAGGAAACTATGGTGCAATCGGAAACTCATTTGTTATAAAGCGCGTGGGTTCTGAGGATATGCCAGGAATAAAATTCGGTCGATCAGTTCGACCTAGAAAGTCATGATTTTTTACGAATCGCACCTAAAATTAGTTAGTTTTTATACATAAACTAATTGATGATCGACTAGATGGAGATTGAAATTTTCAAACTGAGCTTTCTAAACAAATTTTCTACATCGTCTTTAACGAAAAATCAGTAAATTTCGACCAATACTATACTATAGTATTTATGGAAACTATTAATATTTTTTAAATTATTAAAATTTTATTTTTGATTGAAAGTAATATTTCTCGTTGCAAATTCATATTTTCATTTCGAAAATTCATATATTTTTTTAAAAAACCATCCTTAACTATTAGACTCTTTGTCGGGAATTAATATTTTTATTGAAAATTCAGCAACGCGGCTGGCATAATTTTTTTTAATGCTAATATTTCGCTGAAATTACCTGTTTTGTTTAAAAACTAATATTTTTGGGTTAAACTGTCTACTTTTGGTAGAAATTCGATTTTTACCTTTTGCTAAAAATTTGATTGGAAAAAAAATCGTTTTTGTGGTGTGGAAAATTAGTTTTCGGATTCAAGAAAAGACAAGTCAAAATTAAATAAGCTCTCTTCCAAGTCTGCGGATAGACGAAAGAACGCGTCAGTTGGATTATCTACTACGTTTTTCTAACTCACAAAAATATGGATGACAGGAGCCGATAATTCACCAACCACTTCCTCAAGAGCCAAATTATAAGATAAGTCCCCTAAATTATTATCCGAAATTATCGCTTCTAAACACAGATCGATACTAGAATAATCTGACGGTGCTTATAGAAATAAAGATGTTCCTATTCTGACTACCACGCCTATATCAACTGAACAAATTTAAAATATCACTGACCTGCAATCTTTGTGATAAATCCTTCACCAATCTACAGTCTGCACAAGAATCTTGATACAGAATTGTAAAAGCAGAAGCGACAGTATTCGAGTTATCTCTCTTCGTCGCAAACGAAGAATGATAAATTATTCTGAAGATCATGATCCGTGAAGTTGTAAAAGCGTATACAATTTTATGATGTCAGAAAATTCTCCTGTTGGGCGATTTTATTTTAACATTGGTCCACAGAATAAGAAAGGACAAGAGAGATATGAAAAAAATACACATACCATGTCAAGAACATAAAAGAAAATTTCAGCGTTAATCGTCTTTACGTATCAAACAGTCATTCTGTCACATCGATCTACGATCTGTCGTCACCTGCGCAGTTTCTGAATATAATCCATAGTATTAACGTTCGCAAAAAGAACTTAAGTGTGGATTGGATAGCTGCTTAGGACCCTTTATCGTACTACTACTATTAGTGAAAAGCGCTTGAGCACATTTCTACGATTACCAAAATCCGATAGAGTTTCGTCGTTGCTCTACATTAAAGTAATGAGATCCAAGCGACAAGTAAACACTTCTCTGGCCCTTCCAAGCATATAAAGGTAAATGTAAATTTTAATATGCCAATTATAATGACTCCTCTGTTCTGTTAATAATAAATATTGTCAACATTAAATTTCACCTGTTGTTAGAACACTGTAACTTAACAAAGTCTTTGTAGAGCTGACGAGTGACTAACAAACCGGAAAATCAATAATTGGTACGGAATTACCAAACTGATATAAAATCAGCACACTGGTATACGTTATTCTCACAGTTGGCTAAACTACCCCCGCCTGCTTGTTCGGGACGTAACACTTTAGAAAGACCTCTTTTACTTTTTTAATATATGGTTTACCGAATTGCGCTAACAGCGCAAGCATCCTGAGGGTTTCGCATTCACTAAACTTTCAAACTTAGTATACTTCAACTTCCTACAAAGGACCCCAGATTTGCCTAATCCGTCGCCTGTAATCCATTTTGGAAGTTACTATGCTTGCTTCGCCACCGTCAGATTTCTGTTTTATTTTTTTCCCGTCGAAGGAATTCAGTTCCAAAAATCAACTTTGAAATATCGTTTAAGTTCTAACTCAGATAGCACAACAATTTCTTTTTGCTATTTGGATTAGCTTGTCTCTCTTTTTCTTCTTCTGATGATATCGTGCTGCAATAGTTATCTAGGTTTTACTGTTCTCGATTGTCTTCAAAAGAATGCGGTAGACATGATCTTTCGTATAAATAAAATTCAGTCTAGGAAACAAAGAGTGTTTGCAGAAACTGTTATTGACTATTTGTGAGAAGATTTCGAGTTCGATCGGATGTAGTGTTCGAAGTTGAGACAATGGATGGAGAAGAGTTAGAAAACAACAAAATAAGTATCACGTATATTGCATGAAATTTGGAAAAAAGATGGATCATTATATCGCGAAAGTCAATTGGAGACAATTAATAGTTTCCTTCTCTAAGGTTACGACCAGCAAGCCATCCAAAATGTATGACACTAAGACTGGAACTGAGAGAAACTGTGTTCGTTGCGGCATATTTCGGGAATTATTTTTGGGTCAATAAAGAGATCAACTAAAATTTTGTAAATTGTGATTTATAATATTAATAAATAATATATTATAATATTAATAATCAGACGTACGTCTAATTTTTTTCGATATATTGATTTTTCGCAGGTTGGTGTACTTTTGAAAAAAGTTATAATAATATATAAATGGAAAATCCCGTGGAGAAATTTCCCAATATTGTCCCGATTACCGACGTGGCGCCAATAGGGTTAGCTCAATGTGGCCCTGATCAATGTGGCCCTTTGTAAATCACAGTTAGTTTAGAAATTAGACTTCTTTAAATTTAAAATTACGCACTGTGTTCATTAGCGAGTATTTAACTTGTTTTTGTTTGAGGGACTAATCTATAGTTAAATTGGTTAAATTTAACTTACCGATAATATTCGATTTTTTGGCAACGAATGGACGGACATAAGGAAGTCAAAGTTGTGGAAGTGACAAACTACTTTAAGAAAGCGTCGACATTGTGAAGATTTTTTTATTGAACGTCTTTTCGTGAATGCGTTAAATATAGTCAGAATTTGGAACCAGAATTGGGACCAACTGAAAAAAAGACTCCACTCTTATTTTTAGTATACTATAAAGGTACGGATAGGCTCCATGCTTTAACTTTTTCGTATGATGACCTTGCTTTTTTATTCTTTTCTCCACGAATCATTCTAAACCTTAAAATTTTACCATAGGTTTAGTTGTTTGATTATTGATTATGATTTTTCTATTTTTAGGTGTTGAATGCGTTACCAGGATACTTATTGATGCGCAAGATGAAAAAAACTAGAAGGGGCCTGGTCTGTCGAGATATTCAATTTCTAGACACGGATTAATAAAGTTTGATTTTAAAACGGTAGCTGATTCTCAGAAAATATACCAAGAATTTGTAGACTAAAACTTCGTAGGAATTCTGAATTAAAATAAAAACAGTGTGACACAAAAAAGTTATTTGGTTAGAAAAAATAGAAAATTAGAGTTCTCACAGACTTTTTAAAATTGAAGGTCAAAATATATAAATCCCTAATTTGGTGATGATACATCCCAAAATTACATAATTTCAATGTAATGCCTAAAAATAGACACAACCTACATTATCCCATATAGAACAATGTAACGCCAAAAATTATAAACGAGCGCATTACCGATTTTCTCTGAGTTTGAACTTAACTATGGTAAATGTGTTAGGGTCGGTTCCGTTATAAAATACTTATAGTTAAGATTATAATCATACGAGTGTATTTATAATTTCAAATTGTTTAAACTAACAACAAAGCTAAATATGAAAATGTAAAGTAAAAATATACACACTCGTGCTGAAACATAGTAATAGCATTTCAATATAACTATATGCTACAGTTCATAAGTACTAAGTAACCCGCTTAGCGGAAGAACAGCATTATAGTCAGATATATTTTAACCGAAAGTGTCTGACTAGACCTAAAACCTATGGTTAAGTTAACATGCAATATTCGTACTCCTGAAAGGTCAAGAGTAGAGAAGTGCGGCAACCGATCGTCGCGGCCTATGGATTATATTAGTAATCACGTACAATAGCGTGGCTCGTGCGTATCAAATGACATGCGGAGAAATTAGAAGCAGATGTGAGTGAATACCGGAAGTCCCAGTGGACAAACTATAAATATTCTTGACTCAAGAAAATTTCAACCTAATACGAGTCATTCTCCGCGAGAATATCAATATCATCGCCCATTGAATTCCAGGAAAAAACGTGCCACGCCAAAGGCGAAGAATACGTGCCATGTCAAAATATAAGGAATATGTGCTATGTCAAAATCTAACAAATACGTGCCATGTCAAAATCTAGGTAATACGTGCCATGTTAAAATCTATCAAATACGTGCCATGCAAAAATCTCGTAAATACGTGCCATGGCAAAGCATAGAAAATACGTGCCATGTCAAAATCTGGCAAATATGTGCTTACAATTGTGAATTACATCGTCAAACATGGGGACGCAAGCGTAGATATACCCTGGAAAAAACCCTGATAATTTTTTTGTTCCAAGCAGTCATACCGACAACGTTGCTCAATTTTGATATAAGAATCGCGTGCCAGTGGTTTTGAGAACGCAGCAACGAATCACCTTGTTGAGAACTAAAGTCCCGTCGGCTGAGACTATGAGTCGTTGTCAATTTAGTTGTTTCCGAATAAAAGTCCGTTATCTTAAGGTTCGCGAAAAGAACTCAAGTGGGCAGCTGTTTAAGAGCCTATCGCACTACTTCTTGTGAAACGTGCTTGTGTATCGTTCTCACAAACAAACATCCAGTAAGGTTTCGTCGCTGCCTTACACTATACACGGAGATCCAATCGACAAATCAACTCTCTTTCGCCCTTTCTCTCGAAGAAAGGTTCATGTAAGTTAATTTTTAATAAATGTATTCACAGTTGAAGAACTTAATGATATTATGGAAGAGTATTCGACGCCTTTCGCTAAGTTTAATACAGAGTCTAAAAGGTCCAAGCACTTTAAAGATAAGGAAACATTAATTCTGTCTCGATAGTACTCTTGATTATTTAAATGATGTTCAAAAAAATTCTACCTTAATTCGAAATATAGTACAAGGATCTTTATATCAGGAGAAAACGAAGAACTATAAAGACAAGATAGTTTTACCATTAATAGCTGCATTTGACGATTACGAAAATAACAATCCTTTGGGTGGCCACCAAGGTGTTTCAAATGTGGTGCGACATATTTGAGTTGTCCAGTACTTATTCCAGAATTACAGTCTAAATTAGAAAATATTTTTTTCGTTGTACTTTTCAATACAAAAAATCGCACGGATTTCACAAACAAAATTGTTTTTACTAAAACGATTTAAGAACTTGAATATCTTCAACATAATGGTGCATCTGTAATGGGTGGCAACGAGAAGAAACAGTTATATTTCGTATTAATCCTTATTTCGGGTGATAATCTTGGTTTGCATTCGGTTCTCGGATACGTTGAAAGTTTTTCAGCAAATTTTTTTTGTCGGTTCTGTTTAAGTGAACACAAAAATCTAAAAACAATTTTCAATGAACGTGATTGTATTGTTCGAAATCCGGAAAATTACGTTACGCTCTTGGCAAAAAATAATGTTTCTGTCTCTGGGATTAAGGGACCTTGTCTATTCAATCGGATCACATACTTGCATCCTAAGAGCAATTACTTCTCATAATGTCAGCTTCTGAAATGATGAATTTGTCCAGATTTCCATTTGGTTTAAAATATATTGATCTCTGATGATCCTTATAAACTTATTATTAAAAAGCATCACGACTGCTTCTTTATAAAACATCGTCGATCAGAGTTTACTTGTAACTACTATCAATAAGATCGCCGATGGTTTAAATATATACCAAAAAGTTGGATGTAACATGTACTTTAAATAAAAAATTGTTTCTTCAAAATTTCTTCAACAAAATTTGTAAAATTTGTAACCAGAAGAAACTTTTACCAAAAATGATTCACCTTCAATAAAAAAATACAATTTGAACAAAATAGTTTAAGTTTATACTCATACATTATCTACCAGAAAAGACAATTTGGTAACAAGATATATAAATCATCATACCAAAATCGTACAGTTTTTAAAAAAAAATAGTATAGTGCAGTTTCAAGTAAAATAAATAAGTTTTTAACCAAATAAAACAAAATTTTCAATCAAAAAGAATTAATGTCTAATGATAAAGAAATGTCACGCAAAAAGTGGACTAGTTGAATTTTTAGTTTAAAAAATTAATTTTCAATAGATATCTAATTCTTAAGCAAAGAAATAAAATTTTAACCAACAAATAAATTTTATTTAAAAAACAATTACTGTTAACATAAAATAATATAGTTGAATTTTAGGTCAAAAGCTAAGCCTCTTACCAATTAAAATAGATTTTTACTGAAATAGTTAGATTTTTGCGCAAAGAAATTAATTTTTACAAAAAAATATTACATGTCTAGCAGGAAAAAAATAAACACCAAAAATTAAGTTGAATGTTCATTCTAACAAATAAATGTTGAAAAAACAAACTAATTTTAACCATTAAAATCAATGTTTAACCAAAAAGTTGAACTTTTCCAAGAAAGAATAATTTATAAATAAACCCAGAAATTTCAAACGAAAAATTTAAGTTTTTGATGGAATCTTCAACTCAGTTGTTGAACTTTTAACAAAAACGTATATACAGAATTATTTTAAAAAAGGGTTAAATTGTAAAATAACGAAGATTGATGTTTAACGAACCAATAATGAAATGGTTCAATTTGTAAGTTGAAGAAAATAATTTTATTCAATAATTAAATTGAAAAAACGATATTTTTCAACTAAAATGATGATTAAAAAAAAAAAGAATTTTAAAGAAATTAGTTCTAGATTGAATCAAAAGTTGAGTTTTATATAAAGTGAAATTTGTTATATCACAGGACAATACCATTTTTACTGCCATTTTTTCTGTAAAAATCGTTTACGAAGAAAGGGTAACAAATGATTTAGTACCCAACAAACACGTAAATTAAGTCCTAATTGAAATTAAAAACCAATATAAACAACTTACAATCTTTTTTTCTGATTTATTACGCAATAATTGATAATTTTTTTTTTTAATAAGAAATAAAATTATGTTTCTAACAAAAAAAAAGGAACGAAGACGTTAAAATTTCCTCGAGTCTCTGACTGAAACTGTAAGGGTTTTCTTCCGTGGCTACGAAACCCTTAAAATTAAGAATTTCAAACTGTGTTCGGGAACTCGATATGTAATATTGTACCCCGGTATTCCATATACCACTTTTAATTTATAATTATTTACCAGATAAATAAATACAAATAAATAAATATAAACATCTATATGTACAATAAAAGGGCAGATTTCTACATCAAATTTTAAATCAATGTGAAAATTAAAAGTTTCCCTATTGGATCCAGTGACCGCAACGGTCATTATAGACGCAGATAGACCGACTAGCCCACAGTAAGCCCGTCTGGAATAAGCTAGGTTAAATGTGAGTGGCCAGATTTGCGTCGCCGCAGAAGTTGCAAGGACGCAAAATGTGGAACGAAGAGCCACTGCCGAAACTACCTTTGCGCCGTCACGAAACTGATCCGCTCTTGTATTTTAGCTGGCTTATTTTTCACATGCTTATTATAGACCGGCTTACTGTAGGGCTTGCTGGTATAACCGGGCACAATGTGGTCACTTTACGGTCACGCACCCGTGTAACCGTTTCTTTTACAAGGCCCGCTAGGGTATCCCGACACATCTGGGAATGTACCATATTTTCACGTTCACATATGGGAAACTGCTATCTGTAAACGTTAGAATGGCGTGAAGCTTAAGAAATTTTACTTAAAATTATAGATATATTATGTTTTAATTTTGACCAGTACAACTGAAGATCACTGCCGAAGATAAGACCAGGGTAGAAAAAAACCTTATTTTCAAATTGCAAGAAACAATGATTAATGCAGTGATAAATAATTCGACTCACAATGTAACTAACTTGTGTAGTTCAAAAAAATATGATTACAATCTTCTATAAAAAATAGGCCAGTCACGAGAGTCTTAAAATCATTGTTCACACTTTTCCACATTGCCTATCGGACAATTCAAATAATTAGAAGGAAGGATTGTTGCAAAATTCAGAATTATAATAAAATCAAACATTCGAAAAGTTGAGCTTGATGAAAATTGTTTAGGCCTCTTTTTAAGGATTAAAAATTCTGTGTACGGCTACTCGTAGAACCCGGAAACTTGAAGAAACATAATACCACACTTTATAACTGAAAAGAATAAGCTTTCTTACGAAGATTAATAATTTAAATTCTTTTAAATACTTAAATTTTTTATTTGATCAAATTTACTTTTGACACAAAAATTCAAACCTTTTACAGAATACACCAAGTTTCAGCTCCACAGTGAAATTTCTCATTAAAAAAGATCAATTTTGACACAAAAATTTCGAGTTACAAAAATTAAAGTATATTAAAAAAGCACAAATTTTACTGAATTATATAATTTCTACAATAAAAAATATTAGTTCTTCACTCGAAAAGACTAATTTTCATAAAAAAGGAATTTTCAAGCAAATAATTAAACCTTTAACTGAAAAGGAAAATTTCTCAACCAAATAAAAATAGTATTTTATTTAAAAAATTTAATCAAAAATCAGAAAGTTTAAACCAGAGATAAGAATTTGCAGCAAAAGCTCTTAATTTCAACAAACTGATAAAAATTTAAAACAAAAAATATGATTCTTTATTTAACCCATATAGATTAATTTTCTAAGAAAAAAGTCGAATCTCTAATGGAGCGGTTTCACATTCAACCAACTTGTGGAATTTCCAATTAAAAATATTAATGCTCGACAACACATGTGATAGTTATCGATGATATTTTAACAAAATATTGGAATTTTCGACAGTTTCGAAATTTAAATATGTATCAAGTCAGTCATCACTTGGATGTAGCATAAAAACTGAAACACTCGAGGTGCTACTTATAAGAATTCATGATATCTTGCTCGAACTGATCGATCGGGATTTTCTGGGGGATCATCATCACGAACCACAGGCTTCATTATAAACGAGTCGCCGAAAGCGCCCTTCTTTCCCAATGGAATGTCCTTGATTTCATCCTTATCCATTCTGCTAACGTGGTGGGTTAATCTGTTTATTTTTGCTCGATCATTGCCATCAGCATCGCGTTCAAGTAGATATAGTCCACGAAAAATCGTATGCTTACTTTCTGTTTTCTCCACTATTGCAAAGGCATCACCATCGATTCCTGTCAATATAAATAGTACTCCAGTTGGCTCCCTTTCTTTTCGTTTTTTTTCATTTTTCAAATAAAGACCTATACCAGGAACAAAATAGTATAAATGAATTGCAAGTTCCCGGTTTGAACCTCCTTTAGGAAAAAATCGATAGGAATGAAGTTTTTCAATGTTCATTTTAAATAATTTAGAATAGGGGGGCCTGCCGACAGCTGTGTACCAGACAGGAAAATATGAATCAAAAGGAACATCTACAGTTTTCCTAGTGAAACATTTTTTGAATGATTCACGATATCCTACTGGAACGTCTCTTTCATCTTCTGTCTCTGTTGGGTTAACTTTACCGGTTTTTACGTTTACTTTCGCTCGTGTAAATTCTGAAGCATGAGACATAAAGAATCCACGTAAGCTCGTATGCCCACTTGACTTTTTTTCCACTAATGCAAGGCCGTCACCATTCAGTCCTGATAACAAAAAGTATACTCCGGTTATCTCTACGTCGTGAATTTTGCCGTGACTTGCTGAAAAAATTCGTGAACCCGGAAAAAACTCGTGTACTAGAATTACAAGTTCCCGAGTTGGATTCGTTTTGGGATAAAATCGTTCAAATCGAAGTTCTTCAACTGTCTTTCCCAGTAGTACAGAATCGGGGGAAATGGGAGGACATCTGGGTCTGACATGAAGAAATGGCTCGGCAGGAGTAGAAGATGTGGCTCTAGTAGAAAGCATGGCAGGAGTAGAAGATGTGGCTCTAGTAGAAGGCATGGCAGGAGTAGAAGATGTGGCACGAGTAGAAAGCATGTCAGAAGGATGATACATGTCAGGAGCAAAAGGCATATTCGGAGCACGATACATGGCAGGATGAGTCTGCATGACAAGATCATGATGCATAATAGGATACTGCTCCATGTCAGGAGCAGATTGCGGCGCAGAAGATTGCGAATTGAAACTAGGAAATTCGGTGCCTTGAGGATATCTGTCAAATTGTAAACTCAACTCTGGAACAAAAAACAGAAGATTGCATATTTTATAAGTATAAAATCATACAATGAATACAGACAAAAATTTGTGCAAATCCAACGCTAGTTTCAGGGCACCATTTCCCGAAACGTCACTTGGCAATTTTGGTAAATTTTGTCTTGTCAAATTTTGAGAAGAATGAACTAGAGGTTCAATTTTCTTTGTAATTGAAAATAATTTTTTAACAAACATAGGAAATATACAGAAAAATGGATACAAATTTGTTGCCCTTGAAAACTCTGCTCAAGGGTGAGTATACGTCAGGAATATCAGTATCTGCATGTGGCTGCTCGATTTCTGGTAAATTTTGTGAAATAATTGTGTTATCTCTTCTTTACAATGTGTAAGAATTTTGAATTTATACACAAAGAGAAATTTCAAGAGATTAATTCATGACACTGGTCCTTGATTTTATCAAGGTTTGAGGCGAAAACTATTATCTTGGGAACCTTGCCTTAAAGCATCGGTGTCGAATTTGAAATATTCTTATCGTACTTTTATACCCAGTAAACTACATAAAACGGAAGGCAATTTTTAGGGAATTATAGGCACTTTTTTACTGATATCCATCGTAATATAATTGCCCTTAGCTTTCTTCATTCCTAGGATATCGCCTTCTAAGAATCCTTAATATTTAGTATCTTTTTCATTTATATTGGATTTTCGTACTTAAAAAATCAATCACAGAGACCCCATAGTGAATTTGGGAAATTCGTGAAAACTTCCGCCTTTTCTTTACACCTTTCTTTAACATAATTATGTTAAATGGTGTTCTTTATTGTCAACAGTAACTGAATTACATAATATCTTTTAAAATAACTTTATAAATTCTTTTAAATTAAAAATCAGTACCGGTCTCACCCACTAAATGTAGGGCATCGTTCACTGAATTTGAATATACTATTTATAAATAAATATAATAATTATTTGACAAAGAATATTTATATCACTGGGTACTATCTTAAAACGGAAAAAAGTATTCCTTTTCGAATGAATTAATCTTCGTTACTAAACAATAGCTTTTTCTTAAAGTTTCATCAATACCCCTAATTGAAGCTACTTTTTCAGTCTTTCAAAAAATGGATTATTTTTATCAAACAGAATTTAATTATTAGACACATTGAAAAGTTTTTGGGGTCGCTGATTTCAAATCCAAAATAAAAATTTGGAAAATGATAAATACAGTATGATAAATCATATGTTAATAAAACAACTGATTTAAGTCAAAATAATACACGGACGTTTTTCCGTTTGCTTATTTTCAATGCGAAAATGCCCATTGCAGAAATTTTTCATTGAACTTTATTATTTTTAACTCTGAAAATTTGACATTTGATTTAAAAACAGTGACCTGAAAACATATGAGTAACAATTTTAGGTGAAATCATTTTTATTGGTTAATTATAATCTCCCACATTGGATTAACTATTTTTATATTTGACATCTTTACTTCGGATATAAAGTCGTCGACTCCAGAAAACTTTGAATACTCCTAAGCATAAAATATTCTTTGATGAAAATAATGCATTTGTGAGGTTCCGCGAGGAAAGGGACCTTAGGGTTTAAAAACTGTTATCAGATTGTGGATGATATTTATAGTTGCAAGAACGCTTTTTCATATTAAAAAAGAATAACATTTTTATCTGCAAAATTGAATTTCTTATTCAGCTGCAAAGTAAGGAGTGAACGGCTATTTGGACGCGTGCGGTCAGCCCGAGATATCGAACCCCACTACTTTCGACACATCTTTCCATCCTGTGTCCGTGTGCCTCAAGAGCTCAGCTAACTCGCTGAACGTGGAGCAAGACGATTTAGTCGTTAGTGGAGGGGATAAACTCCGGAGATTTTCCCCATTTCTGAGTGCCTGACTGCAACCTTTTCTTCAATTGCTTCTACTGAAAAAATTTGACTATTAACCCTAAGGTCAATTTTCTCACGGAACATCACATTTATTAAAAATTAAAATATTAAAAAATGTAAATGTATTCCTCTAGGTCATTTAAATCAAAAGTCCTACGATTTGGAAACAACATTAAACAAAACCGCACATAGTGTGGCACACAGAGAAGCAAAAAGAGTCTTTGTGAACGAATCAATCTTTTTTTTATAAAAGAATTTATATATTTTCTTGTAGCACCAACAATGACATGCTTTTTTTACAGTAGAAAAACTTACTTTAAAAAAGTTATTCTTTGAGATTGTCGAGTGTTATGTTTTATTCAGAATTATTCAAATATATGCTATTTGGCAATTGGTAAAACACTTTTTGATCAAATATCACATTTTGAGTGTCAAGATATTTTTTTTTTTAATAAAAATTATTAAAATAATGATTAATTAATTACATTTTTGAAGTATCGTATCCAAGAGTCACAGGAAAGACATTACTGGTCAATTTCGTAAATAAAAATTGAGCGCATTCGCTAAATCTTAATAAAAGTTGAAAATCGCTTTCATTTTACACCCACCCACTGGATTTGAGTTTGCCATTGCTGAAAAATAATATTTTTCCACTAACATTTGTATAACGCATTCATTAGCTAAAAATGATCTCTATATAGAATTTGTTTTAAAAGTTGACAAACGTTTCAGAAATAGTACGTCTGAGAAATTAAAAAAAAAATTTCTTTCTTCAACATAAAAAAAATTCAGCAATAACACACGCATGTTTTTTCAAAA
This sequence comes from Belonocnema kinseyi, assembly GCF_010883055.1. NCBI lineage: Eukaryota > Metazoa > Arthropoda > Insecta > Hymenoptera > Cynipidae > Belonocnema > Belonocnema kinseyi. The sequence goes on from NC_046657.1 coordinate 37,857,063, forward strand.
TTCAAAAATATTTTATTTAAAAGAAAACGTCCACACTGAAATTTTTAAGAATCTTTTTTTAATAAATAAATTGTCGCAAAGTTTCTCAGATTTTTATTGACATTTTTAGAAATTGTTGAATAACATCTTTCAAATAAGAAACCAAGGAAGTTTAATGTGTGTTTTACCTTTCTTGTTTCTAGAGAAACAAATTAATTTGTGTGTTTATCCCATTTTTATGATTCAAGAAATTAAAATCTCATTGTTTGGGACAAAGTTAAATCTGTTAAGCGATCTGATTATTTTTCTTGATTCACGGATTTCTCACTTTTTCATTTCTATAACCTTTTTAATAATTTTTAATAATAATTTTTTAAGCATAAATAGATGAAGTACATAAATAACTTTTTTTTTAATTGTAAGTTTTCATAATATGTTGTACATTTTTTCTTGGTTTTCATGATCATTTTTTGTGTTTTTTTGTTGTTTTAAATACTTTTTCAACTTAATAATAATAATAAAATAACTTTTTCTAAAAATTTATTTTTTGTCAAATATTTATTTATTCTGTTGAAACTTGAACTATTTAGTAAAAAAATCATTTCTTTTCATTCAATTTGTTGTTTTTTGGTTCAAATCAAACGTTTTCTATTTAAGTTAGAATCATTCTTGGTTCAAATATCAACTTTCACATTTATTGTTTGGAATTAATTTTTTTCGATTGGCCTTCATTAAAAAAACAAAATTCCAGAAATTCCTTGAACCTCTAATTTGTAGTTAAATTTTAAATTAAAAAGTGGAATTTTTATCTAAAAAAAGATTGCACTTGACTTTACGAAATATGAATTTTTAATTTTCACTACGAGAAATAATTTTCTAAGCAAATAATATAAATTTTCTATTAAATAGTTGAATTTCAACCCAAGCACATACATTTTCTACCAAAAAGATTGGTGGTCTAAAACAAATTCGACAGCAAATTTAGAAAAATTTTGAATTAAAAAAATTAATTTTGAACCAAAAAGATTAGTTGTATACCTGATATGAATACTTAAAAAAAAGATTTATTCAACAAATATTTTAATATTTAATGAAATTGTGATTATTTATACGTAGTTTTTGGTTTATTCATGAAAACTAACATTAAAGTTTAAAAAAATTAATTTTTGGATGAACAACACAACCTATGAAAAAACTGAATAGACAAAAGTTACTTTTTTAAAAATAAGTGCTTGAAAATTCGTTGTGTTTCGTTAAATTCAAATTCATTAATTAATTTAAATTAAATTTTCCATAAAAAAAGTCATTTATAAAGAAATGGGTTGAAATTTCAACGAAAGTGTTGAACTTTCATTCAAAAATGTGAATTTTTATCAAAGAAAGACGCAATTTCTGCTTAAATAGATAAATTTTCATTTTTACTTCCTGCACAATTATTGCGAGTTATTTGTTTAATTTGCGAATTATGAAAAATTAAGAACATGAAAAAAGGACATCATAAAGTTAAAAAAAATATTTTATTAAGTTTAAGATTGCGACTTGCGAAAAAGGAATTTGAAGGATTTAAAGGCAATTTCATTTTTCAGAATTAAAAAAAAATTTTGAAAAATTGATTAAATTTTAAAAACTGACTTAAATTGTATACACAAATTTTAAAAATTCTGAAAAATAAAAATGTAATACTTTTTGACATTTGAAATCTTAAATTTCTCAATTTTCTCAAGAATTTTAGATAAATTATATATTAAGAAAGCCTTAAAAATAAATCAACATATAATGATATAATAATGTTTGATTATTTGATGATTGAAAATTGAACTATATATAGTTAAAAATTATTCTTTTTGCTCAAAAAATAATTCTATTTTAATTAAAAATTCCAATATATTGTTGAAAATTCGTCTCTTCTAGTAATAAATGAAACTAGTTAAAAATGTATCTTTTTATGTTAAAAATTTATCATTTTAACTGAAAGTTAATTCATTCGGTGGAAAATAAATATCCTTAGTAGAAAATGCATCTATTTGGTTGAAAACACTTCTCTTTCAAAAAAGTTAATCTTTGTTGGTTAAAAATGCAAGTTCTAAAAATTAATTTTTTTGGCTTAGGATGAGCTAGCTTTTTAAAACAGCGTTTTTTCTGATGAAACCAAATGTTTCTTATTTATAAATAAAATGTTTTTTTTAGTATCATTTGTGCATCACATTTGTTTAAGAATAAACTTTAAAATACAAAATTTACTGTTTTCGTTTCAAGAATCCTAAAATAAATTTCAATTAGGCAACTTGAGCTGAGATAATTTTTTTCAACTGCAATTTAAAAAAAAAATGTTTAATATATTTTTTATTCCCTTAAAAAATACATCTCTTTCGAGATGTTTAAAATATGATTATGTGCTTTTGCTGTTTCTCTTTCTATAAAAAACATGTTTGTCGCGGAAATAATCACACACACAAAATTAAGAATTTAATTTTATTTGAAGGGCAGTGATAAGGAAATTCACATTTCTGAGCATGATAGAATTGATGAAAATTTCAGATTTATTAATTTAAAATTTTATTAACACTTTTTCAGTTAAAATAGTTAATTTTCTAGAAAAAATAGATAATTTTGTCACAAAATATGCAATTTTCAATCAAACTGATAAATCAATTATCAAAAAATGATTTCCAGATTAACAGTGTAATAGTTGCTAATTCCACCAAAAACTATTTTAATTTTCAATAAATAAAATAAGTTTTTTTAATTCAACAAAATTTGTAAAATTTTTAACCAAAGAAGAAAATTTTCACAAAAATAATTCATCTTCAATGAAAAAAATACCTTTTTAACAAAATAGTTGAAGTTTATTCTTATGTATTACCTACAAAAAACACAATTTTCTAGCAAAATATATAAATTATCACATCAACATCATACAGTTTTAACAAAAAATATTGTAGTTCAGTTTTAATTTAAAGAAATAAGTTTTTAAAAAAATAAAACTTATTTTCAAACAAAAATAATGAATGTATAATCATGAAGAAATCTCACGAAAAAAGTGAAATAGTTGAATTTTTAGTTTAAAAAATTAATGTTCAATAAAGACATCTAATTTTAAACCAAAGAAATAAAATTTTAACCAGCAAATGAATTTTCTTTAAAAAAGAATGATTGTTAACATAAAATATTATAGTTTAATATTACGTAAAAAACTAAGCCTCTTACCAAATTAAAATAAATTTTTAATGAAATAGTTAAGACATTTTAAACAAAAGATTAAATTTTTTAATGGAATCTTTAACTCAGTTGTTGAGATTTTTACAAAAGAGTACACACAAAATTATTCAAACAAATAGTTAAATTGTTAATTAAAGAAGATTGAATTTTGACCAAACAATAATGAAACGGTTCACTTTTTTAGGCAAAGAAAATAATTTTCAATGAAATAGAAAACCAATTTTCAAGCCAAAGAAATTAATATTCAACCAAAAAGAGTAATTTTCTACCGAAAAAGAAAATGTTTCTTTACAAAATACATAAACTTGCAACCAAAAAGGTGATTTATTCAACAATATAATTTTTGAGGTTGGTTAAATTTTCAGTTATAAAAATTATTGGAATGTTAAAAGATATAATTAAATTTTGTAAAACATGATTTTTCAACTAAAATGATGAATCATAAAAAAAGACTTTTGAAAAAAATAGTTCTACATTGAATCAGTCGTTGAGTTTTAAATAAAGTGAAATTTGTTATAACTCAGGACCAATACCATTGTTACTGTCATTTGTTTCCGTAAAAATCATTTCTGAAGAAAGGGTAACAAAGGATTTCGTACGTAATGAACACATCTGGGAATGTACCTTATGTTCGCGTTCACATATGGGAAACTGCTATCTGTACACGTCAAAATGGCGTAAAACTTTAGAAATTTTACTTAAAATTATAGATATATTATATCATAATATTCACCAATAAAACTGAAGATTACTGCCGAAGATAAGACTATGGTGGAGGCAAACCTCATGTTTTCAAATTTCAGGAAGCACTGATTAATGGAAGGATGGACAATTCGACTCACAATGTAACTAATTAATATTTTGGTTCTTCATTATATTGCCAAATCTGTACTATAATTTTCATATCTTTGTTTGAAAGCAAACACCGTTTTTAGTGCTCCCCGAGCCAGCCGCTGAAACTCATTTCCTGCTGTGTGCTTCAAAAAAATATGATTATAACCTTCTAAAAAAAATAGGCGTGCCACAAAATTCTTGAAAGCATTGTTGCCACTTTTCCACATTGCCGATCGGATAATACAAATAATTTAAAGAAAGGAATGTTCCGAAATTCAGAAATACAATAAAACCAAAAATTTTAAAAGCTGTGCATTATCAAAATTGTTGAGACCCCTTTTTTCAAGGATTAAAAATGATATGTACAACTATTCGTAGAACCCGGAAACTGCGAAAAATATAATACCACATTCTATAAATATTTCAATAACTTCGTTGAATTTTAAACAAACAAAAAACCACATTTATGGCGGAAATTATATAAATTCAACAATCAAAAATATCAGTTTTTTACTGAAAGATACTAATTTAAGAGAAAAGAATTTTCAACCAAATAAAAAGAAGTATTGTAACCAAGAATGGAATAGTTAAATTTTAAATTTCAACATTGATTTTTAAGGGCGCAACAAAACAACAAATTTTTGAACAAATAATTGAATTGCTTAGCAAAACAAAATTTGAACCAAAAGTGAAAATATTAATTCTCGACAAGAAATGTAATAGTTAACGATAAATTTTCAACGAAATATGTGAATTTTTGAGAGCTTTCAAATTTCAGTATGTATCTAATCAGTCATCCCTTGGAAGTGGCGCAAAAACTGTAACACTAGAGGTGCTACTTATAAGAATTCATGATATCTGGCTCGAACTGATCGATAGGGATTTTGTGTGGGCTCGACATCGCGAGCCACAGGCTTCATTATAAAGGAGTCGCCGAAAGCGCCATTCTTTCCGAATGTAATGTCCTTGATTTCATCCTTATCCATTCTGCTAACGTGGTGGGTTAATCTGTTTATTTCTGCTCGGTCATTGCCATCAGCATCACGTTCAAGTAAATATAATCCACGAAAAATTGTATGCTTATTATCTGTTGTTTCCACCATTGCAAAAGCGTCACCATCGAGTTTCGAACCTTCTTTAGGAAAAAATCGATAAGAATGAAGTTTTTCGATGTTCATTCCAAATAATTTACAATAGGGGGGCCTGCCGACAGATGTGTACCAGACAGGAAAATATGAATCGAAAGGAACATTTAAAGTGTCCCTTTTAAAAATTTTTTTGAAAGATTCACGGGGTCCTACTGGAACGTCCCTTTTATTTTCTGTTCCTATTGGGCTAACTTTTCCGGTTTTTACGATTACTTTCGCTCGCGTTAATTCCGAAGTATCAGGAATAAAGAATGCACTTAAGAACGTATGTCTATTTGTCTTTTTTTCCACTAATGCAAGGCCGTCACCATTGAGTCCTGATAACAAAAAGTATATTCCGGTTAGCTCTTTGCCGTAAATTTTGTTGTACCTTGCCACATAAACTCCTGACCCCGGAAAAAACTCGTGTACTAGAATTACAAGTTCCCGGGTTGGATTCGTTTTGGGATAAAATCTTTCAAATCGAAGTTCTTCAATTGCCTTTCCAAGTAGTTCAGAATCGGGGGGAATGGGAGGACATCTGGATCTGACATGAAGAGATGGCTCGGCAGAAGTAGAAGATGTAGTATGAGTAGAAAGCATGCCAGGAGGATGATGCATGCCAGGAGCAAAAGGCATATTTGGAGCACGATACAAGGCAGCATGAGTCTGTATAACAAGAGCAGGATGCATGATAGGATAATTCTCCATGCCAGAAGCAGAAGACGTGGAAGAAGATTGCAAAGCGAAAACAGGAAATTCGGGGCCTTGATTATAAATGTCAGATTGTAAACTGAACTCTGGAAAAAAACAGAAAATTGAATGTTTTATAAGTACACGATCATACAATAAGCACAGACAAAAAATATGTGTGAATACAACGCTAGTTTCAGGGCACTATTTCCCGAAATGTTACCGGCTTATTATCAATTTGCACCTTTACACGTTCCGCACTTTATGAAAAAATTCTTGCCCCTGGATCACCTCTCACATTAGAATACTGATAAAACAACGCCATGATAAACGTAGATTGCCGAAAATAACGAAAAATACGGCGATCCAAGATGAATTCCGGAAGATTAGGAACCTTGATAAAAAGAGATATTTCGGGTTTCACTCGTCTAAAAAACTACGAATTGTTTGCCGACGTTTCGTGAACATTGCAGTTCACATCTTCAGGGCTAACCTGAAACTGAGGTATCAGGTCATGATGTTCTTAGGTATACTTTCTATGATGTCTGTGATTAGCCAGAGCACCCCACCGTAGGGACAGGCATCGTAGAAAGTATACCTAAGAACATCATGACCTGATACCTCAGTTTCAGGTTAGCCCTGAAGATGTGAACTGCAATGTTCACGAAACGTCGGCAAACAATTCGTAGTTTTTTACACGAGTGAAACCCGAAATATCTCTTTTTATCAAAATGAATCATCGTGAATCATCGTCTCCAGGCTCGTCTTTTTCTCCTAATGCCCTCTTGAATACCTTTACAACCCTTCCGTTGCCTGGTTCAGTTTCGTGTACTTTTGGAAGTTCTGCCCAAACTTTTTTTGATGACACAAACTTTTTTTTTCGATATCTCTCCTGAATTTCTTTGGAAAAAAACTAAATGAAGTCATATCTAATTCAATAAGGATGGATGGTATTTCCATTAAAATGATCCGCTTATCACTTCCGGTTATTTTTCTGGTCCTTCTGCACATTTACAATTCCTCGCTTCAGGTTGGAATATTTCCGGATCAATGGAAAACGGCTGCTATTAGAGCAAGTCCAAATGTGTCCAACCCTACCGCTTCAAAATATTTCCGCCCTATTTCCATTCTAAATGCAATCACTAAACCATTCGTACGTATTGTTTATAACCAATTAATAGATTACATAAATTCTAACAATCTTATTGATCCCCTACAGTCCGGCTTTCGTGCAGGACACAGCAGTATTTCTGCGTCACTTAATGTTACTACTAATATGAAACTGGCTATGGATAGATGGGAAATTATGGTCGTTCTCCTATTCGATTTCTCCAAGGCATTTAATATGGTGAACCATCAACGCTTATTATTCAAACCGAAAAAATTTCAAATTTTAAACCCAGTCATCAAATGGTTTGCTTCTGATTTAAATAATCGATCACAGAAAATAACTACTACTAAGGGTGAGTCATCGGACTGGGTCGGGGTCAGGAGTGGCGTCCCTCAGGGTTTCATCCTTGCCCTTATTTTATTCAATCTCTATACTTTTGATCTTGGAGGTGAACTCAAACACTGTAATTACCATAAATATGCGGATGATTTTAAGTTATACATTTCGAGACCTATTTCCTCTCTCGATCGATTCCTAAGTCAGATACAGGAAGACATTGCTTCTGTGGCTCATTGGGCTGTGGAAAATGAATGAGCTCTCAACCCTAATAAAATAAACGCAATTGTTATAGGGCGCTCAACATCTTCTTCTCAGAAACTAGACACCGTACCTCCAGTACAGGTTAATGGACTTAACATCCCCTTTGTCGAGTCGGTTACAGATGTGGGATTGATTCTAAATCGCAAATTTTCTTGGAAGGAGATGATCTATGAAAGATCTAGGAAAACTTTCCGAATCCTACATCAACTAAATAGGAAAAAAAATTCCCTTCCGACTTCCACTCGCATTCTTCTCGTAAAAAGCCTCATCCTTCCAATTTTTGATCACGGATGTAGAGTGTATGATGACATTACTGATCAATTTAATTTGAAACTCGAGCGTTCCCTCAATGCGTGCATCAGATTTACTTAAAGATTTACGCAACAAATTTGGCAACGTCTTTACGACATCGTTACGAGATCTTTACGACAACTTTACGACATCCTATGTCCATGTCGTTTCGGTGTCTTTGCGATATCGTGCAGACATCGTCAGATCATTCGACTCATTTACGATATCGTAAAGACACCTTAACGACATGGACATAGGATGTCGTAAAGTTGTCGTAAAGTTTCGTAACGATGTCGTGAAGACGTCGCCAAATTTTGTGCCCAATGGGTAACTGGATGTATTTACTAATAAGAAATGGAGCTCCTCAGTATCTTTAGAATTTTTTCCAATTTGTAGACAAAAATCTTCCTTCTCAGTCCAGACTTCGTAAAAGAAAGACAATACTGAGAATTCCTAACCACCGTACCTGTAAACTTCAACGTTCATTTATCGTAAGAGGCGCTCGTCTTTGGAACAAATTAGCGTCTAATTTAAGAAATGGGACATCACGATATCACTTTAAAAATGGCCTCTTTATACATTCGAGGGCTAATTGACCCTAGGGACTTTCTGAAATAAATACAAAATACAATAAATACACCAACACCAAAAGAGATGGGACACCAGCTTGAATTTAGATTCAACAAAATGTCTCCCAGATTTTTTTCTGTAGGCTGGGGCTGATTGGCGGACTACAGGCGTGTTTATTGAATTTTGTCTCATCATCGTTTGAGAAGATTAAACCAGAGGTTCAATTTTTTGTGAGTAAATGTTGTAGATAAAAGTGTACGATTTAAATAAAAAATTAAAGACAAAAGTTTTTTTTTCATTTTTAAGAAAAAAATTTAAAAAAAATTCGAATTTAGTTTTTCGTCAAGAAGGGACACAAATTTTATTTTATTTTTAAAACAATTCAATTCCTTATAATTAGCTTGATGTAAAGTTTGTGTTCGAAGATCTCTGTTCATCAGAATGGAGGAAATTTCTATAATCTGTAGGATTTTATTCAATTTAGAAACGTCTTTTTCCCTTTCGGCATTTCCTTCTAACTCTTGACAAAATTCGTCATCAAATTGATGTAAACCTTCAACCAATTTAAAACTTACTTTCTCAGGGGAGCCTTCAGCACATTTTAAATTTATAAACACAGAGAAATTTCAGGAGATTAATTCACGGCACTGGTCCTTGATTTTATCATGGTTTAGCGCGAGAACTATTATCTTAGGAAACTTGTTTCAAAGCATAGGTCTCAAAGTTCCAGGCATCAGGCCACGTCCTTTTTCTTACAGTTCGCACTGATATCCATCGTAATATTATTGCCCTTAGCTTTCTTCGTCCCTAGGACATCGCCTTCTAAGAATCCTTAATGTCTAGTATCTTTTTTATTGATTCTATATTTTCAAATCACAAAAGTCAATCACAGACATCCCAAAGTGAATTTTGAAAATTCGTGAACTGATCAAATGAACATAATCATACAATATGGAAGGTATACCTTCTCGAAAAAACTTTCGTCTTTTTTTTGAAAAACACCCATAATTATGTTAAATGGTGTTCTTTATTGTATACAGCAATTGAGTTACATATATTACTTAAAAATAAATTTATAAGTTTTTAAAAATTAAAAATCAGTAACGGCCTCTCTCACTAAATGTAGGATATTTTTCACTGAATTTAAATAAATTATTCGAAAATAAATATATTAATTGTTTGACGAAGAATAATTATATTACTGGGTACTATCTTGAAACGGAAAAAATCTTCCTTTTTGAATGGATTAATCTTTGTTACCAAACAATAATCATATAAATAAGTATCCTCCTTTTCTTAAAGTTTCATTTATACCTCTGATTGAAGCTACTACTTCAATCTTTCAAGAAATGCATTATTTTGATCGAAGTGAATTTAATTAGTAGGCGTATTGAAAAGTTTCTGGGGTCGTTGATTTCAAACACGAAGTAGAAATTTTCATTCCAAAATAATGAATAAAATATGATGGAACATAATTTAATAAAATAAGTGGTTTGACTTAAAAATTAATACATAAATGATTATCAATTTGCTTATTTTCAATACGAAAAATTCCAGCGCAGCAATTCTTCATTAAATTGGTTTTAGTCTGAATATTATAATCTGGTCGATTTTAAGGTAATTGCTTAAAATGATATCATTTTGAAAATTCATACATTTTTCGAGTAATTCTTTAATTCATAGCATTGATAGCGTGGAGTTATATTTTTTACCCAAAAGGTAACCCCACACGATTTCACAATACAATGTACAAAATGCTGAGCTGATACTTTCACCTTTGCTTCATCCTTATAGATTCCAATACACATATTTCTTTCCACAAATAAATTTGCAACCGTCGTGGAACAAAAAATAAACAATTTATCTTACTCGAAACGCCTGACTGAGACGATAATTTTTAATCTCCTCCGAAGAAATTCTTTAAATTACAAAAAACAACATTTTAACAATAAGTCGAACCACGCGATCAACACAATATAGTCAGCGAGAAAAATAATTGAAAATTGTTTGAATATAAAGACCGAAAATAGTTGCCTATACGAGGGTGGATTGATAAGTTTCCGGCCTGACCAAGAGATGGCGCCACTAGACCTACCTTGAGGTGGCGTTCTATAGTACCATCCTTAGATAGCTTGTA
>NC_046657.1:37867723-37877462 GCF_010883055.1 Belonocnema kinseyi
TCAGCCTTGGAGGAGATTATGTTGAGAAATAAAAAAAAAATTCTTAAAAACGTTGTTTTTCTTGGTCAGGCCGGAAACTTATCAATCCACCCTCGTACAATCACGGTGGCGCCAGTTCTCACTGTAGGTCTTAAAAGTTTGATGTTTGTTGGGAATAACCCCTGACTAATCCGCAAAATGTCTAAAAGAACAATAAGTTCAACTTTTCGCTCAGAAAGCATTATTTACTACGTTTTCAAGCAACAATTAAATTGGTCAAACATTACATTCATATATACACCATAGCAAAGTTTTCAGTAACTTTGTGACACCCAGAATAATAGCGACGGCCCTGGTTCCGCCGCAGGATCTGGATCTGTATCAGCCAATCAGCTTTTAGAAAGCCTGGGAACCTTTCTCTCTCTGCGTAAAAAACCCGACAGTTGGCCATAGTATCATAGATCCTGGATCGCAATTCCTTTCTCCTTCTCTATATTCATTTAGATATTCTGTTAAAAACAAGTTAAAACTGACAGGGAGAATATTTTTCTTAAAAATTAACTGTTTTATTTGTTTAATAGAAATAAACTAAATACTGCGAAAAATTCGTAATATCCTTCCTGACGCCTCTTTGAAATCTAATGCTCTTTAGTTCTAAAAAAATATTTTTCCGGCAGTAAAACATAATGATTCAAATTCATTTTGATCCATCGAGAAAAAAAGTAGATGTGATTTGTTTTATTTATATCTGTTACATATAGTCACTTATTTGTTTATTCAAATCGTGCTAAAATTCTTATATACTCTTGTTATTTAAAATAGAGTTATTCACGGCTTTTAAATTGTTAACGTTCTTAATATCAGGAAATAAAAAACAAAGAAGTCAAGGAATTGCAATTTCATTTTTGTGGACAAAGTTAAATCTGTTGAACAATCTGGTTTTTCTTTAATTCACCGATTTCTCACGTTTGTTATGTCTACAACCTTTTTTAAATTCATATGTAAAGTGACTTTTCCTTTTTCGCGTTTCATGCTAAAATGTGAATACTAAATACTTTTGCTAAGAAAAAAAAATGTTGTAAAAATTTAATTAATTTTCTTATCTGAAAAACTAACTGCATACTTTTTAGTTTAGATTTATGTAATGCGTTTTGGGTTTTAATTGTTTTTTTTTTGGTTGAAATTTTACCGTTTTTTATTTAAGTTAAAATAATTCTTGGTTGAAAAAGATGAATTCTCATTGAAAAATAAGAATCATTGGTCAAAAAGTGGTTCAAACAAAATAGATGATTTTTTAATGCAAAATGTAGAATTAAAAAAAAAAAAACACAATTTAATTTTCAACCAAAAACATGCATTTTTATCAAAGGAAGATGATATTTTTATTGACAAAGATAAATTTTTATACTAAAAGGAAAAATTTACATAAAATATAGTGGAATTTTTATTTAAAAAGGATTTCAGTTGACTTTTCAAAACCCAAATATGAATTTTAATTAATTTTCAACCAAAAAATACATACATTTTCAACGAAAAAATTTGATTTTTAATGCAGTTTTCAACATAAAAGTTTCAACAGAATACTCACATTTCCAAACACATAGTAGAATTTTTAACTGAAGAAGATAAATGTTCAAAGAAACATGCTATGATGCAATTTTTATTCGAAAAATTTATTTTTAAGTCAAAACTTATTATCAAACCCAAAAATGAATTTTGAACCAAAAAAATTTATTTTTTACTAAGAAAGAATAATTTCTAGCAAAACGCACGAATCTTTAATCAAATAGTTGAATTTTCCACTGAAATACATAAATTTGTAGCCACACATGGAATATTTAAATTTCCTGTTAATGAAATACTTCGTGGAAAGATGTAACAAAATAATTGCAGTTTGAAGAAGAAAAAAGTAGATTTTTTAAACTAAAATGGTCATTTTGCTATCAAATTGCAAACTGAAATTAAGAAGACAAATTTTTCAAATAAAGAGGGGAATTCTAAACAAAATGTAAATTTTATATCCAAATATTTAACTTTTCAAGAAAATAATAAAATTTATATCTAAACAGATAATGTTTAGAAGGAAGCAAATGCTAAAAAATATATGCATATAAATTCAAGGAAAATAAATTTATAACACCATTAATATCTAAGCAACTGTTGCACAATATTTGTTTGCTATCCCTGACTTGTCCCTCACCCGAAAAAATTAGATTAATTTTTAAAAAAACATTTAGACGCTTTAAAAGTTTTGGAAATGGTTAAAAAATCATTTAAAGATCAGATTTACAAAATTTAAAAGAAAATTTTAAATTTAAAGAATTCGAAAAAAAATTCAAAGAATTTGTAAGAAAATTAAATGGCTTTAAGAAAATAATAAAATAATATATTTTGGGTTTATAGTTCAAATTTTTTTTTTTAAATATCACCTGTGTGTCACATTTTTTGTTAAGTACACACTTTGCAATACGCTTTTATAGCCTAGTCTTTTTTGCTTCGCCTCACCACGCCTCTCACGATTGTCGCTATTTTCTCGCTTTGCTTCGCATTGCCACCCTCACCCTCCGCGGCGTACACCTAATACTTATCTACTATTTACAATATTTACAATTTTACACCTACTTCCTCTGCTATTTACAATCTTTCCTTCTCCATTCCTCTTCTTTCTTCCTTTCCTTCTTCTCCATCTTACCCAACACTCCCTCCATCCATACTACTGCCCTTTTGTCCCCCCTTTCATGCAACAACACCTACATGCTTATCACACTCCTTTCCACCTCTTCACACTCCTCCAACCGGTGCCTAACTTTTGCATCCCCCTTCCCGAAAAGTTCACATATTCTATTCTCTCTAGAAAGCCATGACCTATTAAAATCCTCTATGCAAACGCATCTCATTCTCGCTATAAGTTCTCCCCTTCTGCGTTCTCTTACTCCATGCCATTCTTTTGAACTAACTCATATACCTCCCTTCCTTCCTCGTGCATCTATGTCGTCATCTATGTGCAATCCATTAGTTCTAAAATATCTTTACCTTTCCACCTCCATCTTTACGCCCCTACGTATGTTCTCCTTCTCCCACCAACACTCCCTAACCACTTTATATACCTATCCTGTATCCTATTTACCTCGTCACTTACATTTCACCCCCACACCTCCACTCTGTGAAATCAAACAATTTCATTCTCCTTACCAAATCTACTGCGACCAACCTTTTCCCCAGCCACCACACCTGTCTCATTACTCCTTTCGCTCTTATCACCCTCTCTTTTATATGACCATCCCCTCCCCCATTGCTTCGAAACAGGAAGCATAAGTAAGCAAACTCTTTCACTTTCTGTACTGCTTTAACCTTATACTCCCACTCCCCTCCTTTATCTCTCCCACCAGCTTTCTTGAACGCCATAACCTTCAAATTGTCTGCTTTTAATTCTAACTTATTTTTATCCAAGTATTTTCTCAACCTTTTCATCATCCCCTTTAAAGGCTTTAAAGGCCTATCCATCGAGAAAGCCTCAGAGATTCCCGCCCATCCTCTGACCCTATCTTTCGTCTCTTCATATACTTACGCTGCCATCTCGGTCAGGGCTGTCTCCACCCCCGTCTCTTCCATTTCCATCCACAACCTCCCCCTATCCACCGAAGGAAACGCGCCTTTTCGATCTACAAAAAACGCCTGCACTTTGGCACCTTTTATTGTTAGTTCTCTATCCACTACGTGCTGGAAGACGTAAATATTTTTTTCCTAAATCCTACCTGCGTAGATGATAATATTCCTTTTCCCTCAGCAACCATCCTGTACCTATCTGCCCACACCATCACCTATATTTTGCACACCGTATTCATTAGCGTATTTCCTTTATACTTTTCCTGCCTCTCACTATACCCTTTCGTATACAGTAACACAATCAACCCCTTCCTCCACCTTTTTGGGAATCCTTTCCCCACCACACCACTACCCCCTTCCACCTCTCCATTGCCTCCTGTGTGCCAAACAGCCACGCTTCGTTCTCTACCCCGTGCAGCTCTGCTGCTTTCGATTTTTTCAACTTCCTTATCTGCTTCTCTATCTCCTCGTCATTCAGCTCCGCTCAATGTACCTCCCTCGTTCTTATAATCCCTTCATCTTTCTTCCGTGTATCTGATTGCTGAAATGAATCTTTAAAAAATTTCCTTTATTCGTCACTCACTATCGGCTTCACCATTCTTTTTTTTTATCTTCCTAAGCACCTTCTTTTGCACTCCCCCTTCATTTTCTCTTTTAGATCCTCCCATGTCTCGCCAAACGAATTCCCCTCCAGGCTTGCGTTACCTAACTGCTCGTGATACTTCTCTATCGCCTATTTCTTTCATGACACCCTCTCCCCTAACGACCGTTCTTCCCTACCCTGTTTTCCGCCACCCTCCCCTTTATCCATAAACTTAATGGCTATTGATCTGATTCCACCCTCCCTTCGACTGCGAATTTCCCTATCTCCTCCCACCCTTGCATGTTCATCATCACATAGTCTATCATCAATATCCCCATCCGACGCACATCTGGATACGTACTGTTCACATATCGGACCGCCGCTTGAGACGCAAAAGTTGTCAACGTTCAAGTGCCCAACCGATAGGTGAATGTTACATAGCTAGCTGACGCCACAGTTTTCAGCATACTGCACACGTATTTTCTTGTGCGTGCACTTTTATTGTAGGCAGGCGTACTGTATGCTAACCGGTATAACTCGGAACTATGTGGTCACTTTACCGCGACACTACCGCATAACCGGTTCTTTCACAAGTTCCGCTGCGGTATCTCTGCACATCTGGAATGTACCATATGTTCACGTTTACATATGGGGCACTGCTCTCTGTACACGTCAGAATAGGGTGTAGCTTTCAAATTTGTACTTAAAATTACAGTTATATTATATGATAATATTCACCAATAGAGCTGAAGATTACTGCCGAAGATAAGACCAGGGTAGAGACAAATCTCATCTTTTAAAATTTTAGGAAACACTGATTAATGCAATGATAGACAAGTAGATTCTCAATGTAACAATTGAATATTTTTGTGCATCATAATATTATAAAATCTGGACTATAATTGTTATCTCTTTGTATTAAAGCAACAAGATTGTTCTCGTGTCGTATTGACATTCCATAAGAGTCAATGTTTACAATGTTTCAAGTTTCAGAAAAGCTCTTTTTTACACAAAAATTATACATAACGCCTACTATAACTGATCAATCATCAGCGTTATCAGTGCTTGCCGATCCAGCTAATTAAATTTATTTCCCGTTGTACGCTTCAAAAAAATATGTGTATAACCTTCTCTAAAAAAATAGTTCAGCCACAAAAATCGTGAAATCATTCTTGTCGTTTTTCCACATTGCCGATCGAATAATTCAAATAATTAAAAGAGAGGAATGTTGCGAAATTCAGAAACACAATTAACAATTTCTGTGAAAAATTGAAAATTCCAATTTTTATTGAAAAAAAAATAAAATAAAAAATTCCGTTTTGCCGCCAAACCATACAAGATAGGAAAAAGATGGGTTCAGAGAAATTATTCATCCAAAAATGCCCTGAAAATTTGTTACTGAATACTTTTTATTGGAATCTTTTTTTTTTATTCCTAATAAAACAAGTTTGAAATAAAAAAATAAAAGTTTTTGACAAATTGCACAAGTTATAAAAAAAATGAATTCTTAAAAATTGATAATCTAAAAAAGAGCTACATATTTGTAATTAATAATTTTTTGATAGGACGCGCAGCTTTTGTTTGATAAAAAAAAATAACATCAAACTTTACAAAATTACATTTGTTGAATATGGGTGTAAAATGACGATAACTTTTATAGTATTTGATCAGATATATTAATATTATAGGTCAGTCGAATCATCTGGACAAAAGGATTCTTTTATACTTTTGCATTAACTTTTAATTATACACACATTAGAAATTCTAAACCCATATCCGGAAAATTGCTTAGAGCATTTAGGATTTATTTTTCTCCGATTCAGTATTTTCGTAATTTAGCTCAACTTTTAGCTTTGCATACTTCTTAATCTGCCTTTTTATGAAGACGTCGAAACGACGTTTTCACCTTCGTACCATCGTCGAGTTGAAACCATCGTTGAATTTAAAATCGATTTCGACCACAATTATTATGTTCTAGAGATACTTTATTTATTGTAATTTGAGTGAATTCTGACAAACATTTTCCAAATCTTGACTTATAAAATACTTCAGACTCAAAAAGATGTAAAAGTACATTTTCACCTGCAGTATAATTATTATCAATATTTCAATAATTTAAAGTTTGATTTCATTCCCTATTACCTATTGAAATTTATTATTTTAATGAAAATGCTATGATGTCTGTTACTTCATTTAAAAGAAAAATTCCATGCTAAAGCATACGTGGTATCAGCATTTGATAATTCATTCTCGGGTAAGGATTATATTTTAGGCATCCACAATAAATGAATATTGATAATTGGTGAACCTGAATAAGAAATTCTTCGAATTATTGGAATATTGGCAAGTTCATCGTTTCAAAATTCAAAGTGCCCGCCCAACTGCACTACGCATTCTTACTGCGCAATGCACATGAAAGTGACACTGTACCACAGCAGCTTCCGTGAAACTCCGTTTCGCCGCGTGTATTATCGCCTGTAAGTTTTCTTTCACATTTTGAAAAAGAAAAAGTGGTGATATCGTGTCTGGCGGACCTGACTTTTAAAAAATATAATAGCAGTCCTTATGACTGAAAATAATAAACTCCCAATCAAAAATAAATAAATAATATTGTATTACATCATCAAGTAGTTTAAATACTGAATTGCCAGCGCACAGACGTGTTTAGCCATACGAGTGATGTAAGATGTTTTATTTGCAAGATCCATATGGTACACGCTTGTTGACAAGCAGGGATGCTTTTCAGGCTATTAACGAGTGAAAGCTTGGCACCTCCAAGAGCGCCGATGATAAGGACGATTAGTTCAAAAGAATATTTCGGGTACAATCTTCGCAACTGCCTTATAAGGTCTCTATAACTCTCTTTCTTTTCATTATCCTTGACTATGATGTTTTTGTCAGCTGGTGCCGAAAATTCGATAACGAACATGGTTCGCTTCTCGAAGTCAAGAAGAACCATGTCTGGCCTCGAGTGTGCGACAGAAACAATTGTCGAGAATATAAAGTTCCAGTATATGCGGCACTTCCCATTCTCGACAATTGACTCGATTTCCCTAGGAGCGTTTAGAGGAGTGATCTTAAGATTAATGGCGTAAGAGTGACAAAGATGGTAAAAAAGCATTCTGAGTGCCGCATTGTGTCTTTGAATGTAGGTCGTTCCCGCATGAGTTGGACAACTAGATAGTATGTGAGCTAAATGCTCGGGGTGTGCAGGGCACGCCCTGCAGCTATCTTGAATCCGGGCAATTTAAGAAAAGCAAACGTTAGCTCGCACGACATTGACTGATCCTCGACATTTCTGTGGAAGATACCGTGCATCCTCTTATCGAGGAGCTGTTCACGAAAGTTTTTCTCTTGTTCTTTCTTAATCCGAGCTGTCAGGAGTGAGTACTCGAGATAGATAAGATTGATGCATTTTGCTCACCGCTAATACTGAAGTTAAGACCAAGTGTTTCAGCAGCCTCCTCGGCTGCTTTGTACAGAAACGCTCCTTTGCCCACTTCTTCGTGATCGGAGATCAGAAGACTTAAGATGCATGCTTTTGTTCATGTGCATAACCTTTCTTTTCCCGACATCAAGGGATCTGAGCTCGTTCTTCGTCCATGGAACTACTCCAAATGAATATAGTACTACCGGGACACCAAGCATGTTCGTTGCAGATACTTTGTTCCTCGCCGACAGTTCGGAAGACCAAATTTGCCATATGAGACGTTTGTATTGGCTTCGGAGAGTATCCTTTATAAATGCAGCCTCTTAAATGCGGCTCTGTGGCATGCCCCGGTATGTATAAGTCTCTCCAGCGCAAAGGTGTCGTACAGCGCTTCTATCAACGAGCTCAGGATCTTCAGGAATGCCATTAAGTTTTCCTCGCTTCAACTAAACCTTGGCTTACTTGTCTAACTCAAATTCCATTCCAATTTCCTTAATATATTGTTCGACATTCGCTAGAGCTAGATGTCGTAGCTCTTTGTTTTCAGCATAGATCTTAAAATCGTCCCTGCAAAATACTTGAGTGACCTTGTACTTTCTCTCTGCAGGTTTGCCGCACAAGTACCTTTCGGAATTGCGAAGTGCTAGAGACAGTGGCAATAATGTAGTGCAAAAGAGGAGTGGGCTCATGGTGTCGCCCTGAAAGACACCTCTCTGAAAGGTGACCTTGTTGGTTGTCACACGATTTTTTCCAGATAAGATAGTAAATCTGGTTTTCCAAAGCGGCATCAATCTTCCTATGCACCTAATGATTTGCGGATGAAACTTTCAGCTTTTCAAGAGACAGATGATAAGTCTACGGGAGGTCGAATCGGAAGCTTTCCGATAATCAATCCAGGCCATCGATAGGTCTCGCTGGTAGAATGCTGCATCTTTGCAGACACATTTATCGATAAGCAGGCTCTCCCGACATCCAGCTACGCCTTTCTTTGAGCCTCGTTGTTCATACATTTCTTGCCACACAGGTTTAATTGCCTGAACAAGCCTTTCATTTAGGATAGCTGTGAATATCTTATACACTGTGTTGAGACAAGTGATTGGCCTGTAATTCTTCGGGTCAGCTAAGTAGCCTATTTTCGGCAGCAGTATTGTGCACCGTTCCACCAACCACTCCAGAATCGGCTCTTCAGACTTTAAATATGAGGTGAAAATACGGGCCAAATGCTGATGGGTTAAAGGAAACTTCTTCCACCAGAAGGTTTTGATACAATCTGGTGCCGGTGCGGAATAGTTCTTCATCCCTCTTAATACTTTTTTTCACTTCTTCGGTACTGATGGGTGGTTATTCTTGATAAGGTGTTATGAGGGCAGCACACAGATCCTTGAAGTTATTTATATTTTCTGAGTCTTCGTCCAGTCTATGCTGCACTTCGTAGACTTTTCCGCAAAATAATTCGACCTCCTCTGGTTTAAGCGGGTGGTCGACAGTAACTGGAGGGTCTTGGAAGAGTCGAGATGGGTCAGAGAGAAACTGTTGATTTTCTCTGACCCACCTCTCCCTCCGCTCTAGACTTCTCTTAGCATCAGATAGTGTCCGGATTCTCTCAACAATATGCTGCCTGATGGTCAGCAGCTTTGACTTGTTAAGTGTGTGAGAACAAGTCCGGAGTTAGCGCGCGAACTTTCGAACCTTCGCTGTAAAATTTCTGCCAAATGTGATGTAGTCAATCACACACTGAATGCGGGACGCGTACTATCTTGCCCAGCCTATTTTTATGGCAAGTTGATGCATTGGTCTTTTCATCTTATGATCAACCGTTGGTTTTGTTTTACGGTTCGCATCGGCCAAAGCTCTCGCTGCATTATACTAGGCAGTCTGATAAGACCCTGAGAAATAAAACACGGAGAGGTTTTTTTGGCCAAACTCGGTTTTATTTTTCAACATAATCTCCTTTTAGGTCGATAAAGCGAGTCCAACGATTTTCTAACTTTTTGATACCGTCCGAAAAGTTCTCGATCGGAAGGTCTCCAAAATACGCTTCAGTTTCAGCTATGAGCTCCTCATTTGAGTAAAAACGCTTACCGGTGAGCCATCTCTTCAGCTTAGGGAACAAGTAATAGTCGCTGGGGGCCAGGTCTGGT
>NC_046657.1:37877562-37918882 GCF_010883055.1 Belonocnema kinseyi
TGTCACACGAATTCGTTTTTGGTCCACTGTGAGCAAACGCGGCACCCATCGCGCGCAGAGCTTCTTCATGCCCAAAACTGAATGCACGATATTACCCACACGATCCAATAATATGCCTACTTCATTAGCTACCTCTCTCAATTTCACTTTAGGATCAATCAACATCATATCATGGATTTTTTCGACATTTTCTGGTGTAGTGACCTCTCTTGGGCGTCCAGATCGTTCAGCATCAACTGTGCTCGTACGGCCACAACGAAATTCGGTAAACCACTTATGAATCATTCCAATCGACGGTGCAGAGTCCGGGTAATACTTATCCAGCTTGGCCTTGGTCTCGGATATCGTTTTCTTGCGAAGATAGAAGTGTTTGATCAAAACTCGAAACTCAGATTTTTCCATATTAAAAAAAAAACTCGGAGGTTAGTCGCTTCTCAGTGCTGTAACTTGTAAATGCGTAAACATAAATGGCTGAAGTTTTGACAGGCGTCATTTGAAGGATCAAGCTCGACGAAAAATGGTTCACATTAGTGAATACTAATGCCATCTCTTAGAATTTTCAGGTACTTATCAGACTGCCTAGTACAAACAATAATTGAGAGAAACCTTAGAGTTGATGTTTCTCCTGGTCATGAAGCATCGCTCTTCCTCCATTGGATGCCTGCCCGCGGTTGGTCTTAGTGTCGCCTCTTTTTCTCTGTTGCCGGCTTCTTCTAGCTGTGGTAGAGTAGATGGTCCGCTCACATAGCCCCTTTTTCGGAGTAGTTCAGCATGGTTTCGCAGACGTTGATGCGAAAAGTGCGATAGCTTCGGGTGTTCCTCGCACCACAGAGTATGCAACCGTGCCGTGTAACCCCGTTCACGGGCCACACTCGCATCGTAGTACTCTAGCAAGTCGTGATTCAGTCGCTCTGTCCATCTGAAGTTCCCAAGATTCCGCCGTTCCATCGCATTGAATCTATTTTTACCGGCTCCCCCAACTCTACAGTGGTCGGAATTTTTGGCCGACCTATTGAAAGCCCTGCGCGTTATGTTGTTTTGAACCGTACTTACTACAATTATGTTTGGTATAGTCATTGTTGTTCCCACGGGAAGCTAGGAAAAGGGGTTTATCCATCCTTGTAAAGCCCCGCATGCAAGGATAAGGCTGCGTACTCTGAGAGGTCGCACAGCATGGTTTTCACACCTACGCAATTGCAGCGTGTGTACGGATCATTAAGTACGTGCAATATCTCGAAAAAATAAGGGCATTTTCCGGATTTTAAAATGGCGGTTTTTCGAAAATAGTCCATATTGCTACCCCAAGATCTTTTTTCTCACAGCACCGATTTTCGCGAGAATTGCACAAAATATTCTTCAAACATCCCTAGACAAAACACAAAAATACCTGGAAGGTATTTCGGACTAAATCTGTTAGAATAATCTTTTATTAATTTTTTTGAATCCACTCATAAAAGTATCAATTAAACCTGTGGGTTTTCAACAAAAAATCTAGGAACTGGATTAACTTTTAACCAAATGCTATAATTTTTACGTTTAATCATAAATGTTTAACCAAAAGGGACAATTTGTCAGACCAAAATGACAAATTTTTCGAAAGAAAAATTTTGCAGTTAAAAAAGAAAATATTTAAACCAAATTTAAAATTTTTAAGTATAAAGGAACATTTTGAACAAAACAAACAGGATCCTTAAACTAAAAACTTAATTTTTAAACAAATAGTTGAATTCTAAACCAAAAACCAGAAATATTTAAAAAAATATTAAATTTAAGTTTAAAAATCAGATTTTTCTATAGAATAAATTAATTTTCAACAAAAAAAGATCAATTTCCAACATAAAATATTAATTAAAAGTAAAGCAATTTTTTACAAAATAGTTACATTTTCAACCGAAGGGATGAATTTATAAGTAAAGTGAAGCATCTCCAAGTAAGTAATCTCGTTTTCAACCTAACAATTTCCGTCTAAAATCAAGAACCTTCTAGCAAGAGAATCAATGTTCCATAAGCAAGTTTAGATTTATCCAACTATTTTAATCTTTAATTAAAAAAGATAAATTTTCGACGAAAAATTAAATAGTTGGTTTTTTTAGTTAAAACTTAATTTTCAAACAAAGAAAATAATTTCCTGCCAAAATTTTTTACAAAACCATGTGCATGTTTCCGAGAACCCAAATCAATTAATAGTTTTGTTAATTCATTTGCAGTAAAGCCTTTATAATTTTCAAAAGAATTGGGGCTCCAGATGTTTTCATTATTTGAGAATCCTCTTGTTACTTTCTCCATTAGCGTTTTACCGCATGCATTGTGCAGGAATTGCATGCCAACCGGGTGCAGAATTATACATTGCGATTAGGGTCTTTAATTTTTTTCAAGGATTTATGGGATTTATCAATACTTTCAATATTTCAAGCTCTTTCAACCCCTTCACTGCCAATAACCTTCTTACCTTCGTTTATGCACATATCTAACTCCTCATCTATCTTTCCGTCCTGGTTGTTATCTCTTTGTTTTAAAGCGTCAAGATTGTCCTTGATAAGTATTAGCTTTTAGTGAGACTTATGAAAAATTCAAATACAGGAATCTTTTCTAAATTGACAAATATTTAATTTAAAAAGTACAAAATGTCAAAATTGAGTTTTTCATATTTATTTGATATAGAATTTTTCAAAATAAAAGATCGTTTCAAATTTTTCGAGGGATCAGGAGAAAATATTTTCTCAAAAATATTCTCTCTAATATTTTACTCTAAAAATTATTCTCGAAAATTTTCAACACTTTTAAAACTCTAAAATATTTTTAAAAACAACTCTAAAGTTTTCTTGAGATTTCTTTAAATTCTCTGAAATTTGAGAAAGCTCGTTACAATCTTGCAGTTTCTTTTTCGACTTTTCTTTCATTATTTTCATCAGAATTCAACGCTTCGGTAAAAAAGTTTAACCATTTTGTGAAAAAGAATTTTTTCTTGTTTGAAATTAATATTTTTATCTGAAAATTCTACTATTAAGTGGAAAATTATTCTTGAAAGCGGAAGATTTATCATTTTCGTTGAGATTATATTTTTCGTTTGAAAAAAAGATCTTTCTCTTTTCGCTCCACTGAGAATCGAACCACATAACTTCTGATTTCCGGTCAGTTTCTTTTACATTAAGCTATTAGAGAGATCAGAATAAGAACAGTAATTCAATTCGATTTCCATACGAGCGAAAAGAGAAAGATCTTTTTTTCAAGAAAAAATTTAATTTTTAATTTGACAAAATTCTTTTTCATTTAGTCTGATTGAGACGTCAAGAATTTTTGGTTTTTGAAGATTATTAACTTGATCGATATTGTAGATTTTCTCCCTTAATGGTTTTGGATGGTTGTCTACTGTCGGTAAAGTACCATTCGCTGATGAGACAACAGATTAATTCTAAACAATCACCTGTACCGGAAATGAGAAGTTTTGTGGTTCAAATCCCATTGGAGCGAAAAGAGAAAGATCTTTTTATTTTCAAACAAAAAATTTAATTTTGAATTCTAAAAAATTATTTAATATCTGGTCTGATTAAGAAGGATTTTCTGCCTCCATGGTTTTTGTGGGTTATCTGCTGTCGATAAAGTTTTATTCGCTGATGATATAACATTCATTTTAAATATTGTTGGCTGAGATTAAACTTTTGGTTGAGAATCAACTAGAGATTAGTAGAACTTTTTTGTTTCGAAATTCAGCTACTTGTTTAAAGTTTAAACAAATTATTAACTTGTCACTACAGATATGTAGCTCTTTTTTAGATGAGCAACTTTTGACAATTCATTTTTTTCATAACTTCTGTCGTCTGTCAAAAAATTTAATTTATTATTTTAATTTTATGTATTACGAATAAAACAAACACGATGGATCCTATAAAAGAGTGATCAATGCCAAATTTTCGGGACATTTTTGGATGTACGTTGTCTCTAAAACCCTTATTTCGTATCTTGCTCAGTTTTACGGCAAAACAGAATTTTTGGTTTTTTATTACTCTTTTATCATCAAAACTTAAATATTGGATTTTTCACGCTAAATCGCAAAGTTATTACGATAATCTTGTAAGACCTTCGAATATCAGCGTTTTTTTTCTATAAACTTTTTTTCATTTCGTCTGCTACTTGGCTTAAAAGGTTTAGTTTCTTTTGGTTTGGATGTTGATATTTGCATTGGCTTTCAAAAAGAAGTATTTAATTTAAAGTAGTGCCTAGCTTTGGATAAATTAAAATTTTTAATTATTTAATCCTACACTTTTTTAGATTTACTACTTATTCATAATTATTAAATAAATAAATAATTAAAGTTAACAATGATAATAATTAAAATCAAATTAATTGAAACTTACAATTTTGGATGATAAATTAATGATGATTAATTATTAAGTAATAATGATTGATAATTAGTTAATTATTAATGATCCATTACTTATAATGATGTATTAATAATTTATTCTATCATTCTTTTTTCACATTGTGTCAACGGAATTTTACATTTCGTAAGAGCTTCTGCAGTTGCTTTTTATCACAACTAATTTGTGAATTCTATTTAAAATTACATTGGCTGGCGAAATATGTAGTCATCTAAAGATTTTTTAAGCGATTCTTTATCAGAAACTGGTACATTTTTTCAATGAAAATGTACATTTAATAAGAGTTTTTGCAGTTGCTCTTCATCGCGAGTAATTTTGGAGTTATATTTTCTTATTAGTGCTACACCGCGTTCTGATTTATCATTCATGACAAACAAGCCACGGATCACTTGTAGACTAAATTGGTAATCCGCTCTTGATGTCCAGGTTTCTGCATCAAAATTCTAAAATTCAGAAGGAATATTTAATTTGTCAAATAAATTAATTGTGTGTGTCGTGACAAGTTGATCGAGGGTTAAGCTTCTAATTTTACTGGTATTCTTTGGATCAAGTACCAAACGCTTTGACGGTACTGCGGTACCAGATTGTTCTTTGATGGCTATTGCCATTTTACGCTTACATTATAGCGAAATATTTTTATCGAAGAACGCAAAACCGATTAATTCCTCGCTTAGGTACCAAAGGAGACCTAAACTTTTTGTTAGCGCAGCATTGCACACTTTGTCCTCGAGGACAGAAGAGTTGACAAGTTTTTGTACGTAATGAAGATGACTTCGTGCAGCTGCGTCTGGTCTTTGTGCTGTAAACCAAACTTTTTGGTAGAGAAATACAATGTAAATGCAAACTTTTCTCAGATCATTGATTCCACCGACAGTGAGATGAAATTCTTCTCGAAACAGATAATTTTTTAACGCGTACCAGGCACTTAGAAAATAGACTGATAGTGTATATATTACTGGCTAGAATCATGTGTTACATTTTCTATTTCACTTATCTACTTTCAGAGATACATAACCTAAGTGCAGTACGTGTTTGCATCATCATATTTGTGCTAAAACATTTGAATATAAAACCTTTTATAATTAAAGTCTTTCCATTTAGTTCCGTAGTAATTTTTTGCATATCTGACACAACAATTACAGTTCGTTACTTGCAATTTTTTTTTGCTAATACCAATGGAACATGTGGCTGACAAAATTCTTTCTTTTGCCGACAGAGAGGGAGAGACTAACTATATAATTTTCCACGTAGACTGCGTAAGGTCCATACATGAACCAGGTTAGTCAAAATTCCAAAGTTGATATAATCAAGTAGAGATCATCTGACATGATCAAATAATTAAATCTGAACACCGGGCAACTTGAATTTTATACTTTCGCAAGATCTGGCACCAATAAAATCAGTATTAATTCCAGCAGTTCCTTACAATCACTTCATGGTTGTGCTTCTGCTCCTTTCTAGAAACAAAAAAGAATTTTGTTTTAATTAATTTTAAGCATTTGCATCAGATTATTTATCACTGAAGAAATATGTATTTATAGATTCAGATTTATTCTGCAAATGATTTAATTATTATTAAAAAGTGATAGTACCGCACTAGATAAGAATAACAGTGGATGACTGGCTGCAGAATCTGACAATCATAAACTGAAACAAATCTAAAATTGAAACAGACTCGGCTGCGGATCGTAACAAAGAATTAAATTTTTAGGTAAAAATTAAATAAAAATATTTTCCTGCGATATTAAGTTTCTGAATATGGGTCAATAAAGTTCCATCTAAAAAAGTTACCCAATTATAATATATTTTTGTTTTAATTAAATTTGAATAATTTAAAGGCATATTGATGCTAAATTGCTAAAGGCATTTTATTTAATTCGTTTTTAGTTTTTGTAATGAGCTGCTCCTTTGGTGAAAGGCTGCAACGTCTAATAAATAAAAAAGGAATTTATCTCAGGCGAATTAGGAACCGCTGACCTTTCAGGGATGGCATCATCACAGAGGCGTGTTTACTTGTAGAATTTTACACGCCTGGCGGTCATTTATGGCCGCCATATTTATTTAAACTTCTTATTAGCCTAAAAAAATTTTCATGCAAGCTTAGGCTAAATAGGGAGTGAGTTATAGGGTTCGCAGATAGTGTAATTAAAATTTCAGCATTCTGTTGATCACGTAATTGTTTTTAATGACAAAATAAGAGAAAAACACATGATAATTTAAGTTTATATCAAAAAAAGAAGATTTTAGCTCAAATAACAAACAAACATCGTGATTCATTAGAGTGAATAATTTTTATTTAGAGAAAATACATTTGTCGGTTTAGCGCATCCCAGAGGATGCTCGACCCATTTCAAAATAGTTTACCCGTCTTTATCGGGAATACACATAAAAAAGAATATGAACACTAAGCATCAAGTGTGAAACTTACTCGAGGAGCCCGGAAGATATCCCCTAGAATTCTCTCCAAATCCAAGGAGTTGAATCATGCTTCCATTTTGGGTAAATCGGGACACCGACTCTAGTTGATCCTTCGAGCGATCAGAACAGAATGCCTTCCGGAATCCTCGAGCAGGCTAAGTGACCGGACAGGTGGGTGATTGCGCATGCGTGGAAGATCGGAAATGACCTATCTGCCGCGCTTTTATCCTTCTAAACCTTCAACTTTCAACGGCAAACTGAATTATGTATAGAAAAGGATTTATCCAGTGGGGTCGCGGACTAAAATAATGTAGTGCCCATTTTCCAGATTTAATTTTAAAATTCTATACATTGAAGAATTTCCTTTTCCTTCCGGATAGCTTCAGCAATAAGAGCGATTGTTTTCTGCGCTGGTCGAATGTCGATCCCAACATTTTCCATTTGTGAGCCTGTCAATTCAGCAAGTTTCTCTCATGACGTAACCCAGAGAGCGGGAGATGTTGTTGAACCCTAACAGAGGGGGAGCTGCCGTGTGAAGTAGATATCCGGAATTTAATGCGGAGCCAACCCTGAACATAAATAAGTTTCTGGTGCCAGATAAAATATTCTAACAGATTCTATGACACCTTTTTGTCGAGGATCTCTCCTGAACCACTGTACAATGAAAAGGTTGTTTTCCTAAATTTTTGGGATTTTGTTCTGACCGGTCGAGAAGGTAAAGTGGCGTTAATATTTTTGCCACATTACATTTTGTTTAAAAAACATGATATTTCAGTAATGGAACCCTTTAAATTATAAAAATAATGTAGAAGTTAACTTATAAATTTTTAATCTTACCTTTAATCTCTTTGAAGCAAACTCAAGAATATCAGCTTTCTCATTCTCAAATGCTTCAGCTACTTCTTGATTGTCAGTTCCAAGTTTATTATTTTCTTGATTTAGGTCTGGCCGTTTTTCTTGAACCAATCTTGCGTTCCAGGATTGCACATGTCGATCAAATTTTTTATTTTTATTACCGAGAGCTGGGAGGTGCTTCCCATCCTACTGAACTATTATTTTTGTTTTCCCTACTCCAAACTTGTTTTTTATTTCATCGGCAATATTTTTTCTAAATTTTATTCTGCTTCTGCTTATAGTTTGCCTACTAATAACTGTTTGCTCTAAATCAAACCCAAAAGTTTTTTAAGTTGCACCCAAAATACGGACAGCCTTTCTATTAGTTATTTTTGTTCTATCAAAATTTATGCATATATCTGGAGTCATTAGTTTTATTTTTGTTAAGGATTACTAAATGTAGCACTATTGTTTGCATCTTCTACGTATGTTTAGTTATTTAAAATGTTGGATTGATCGCTGACGTCCATAAATTCATCTCCTTCTGATGAAGCATAGTTTTTTGGATCATTGATATCAACAATGCTTTCATTTTCACATAAATTATCTAAAACAAAAATTATGGAATTTATAAAGTTAATTTTTAAAACATATTTAGGCGGATGAAAATAAACCAAATAAGAAATATATTAATTAAATTAGTTTAAATCCACTTCATCCCAAGTATTTCTTTTGATAACTTTACAGAAAAAAGACTAAAGTTTTAAACCAATTTTTTAAAAAAATTTGAAAATACTTTTTCGTCTAATCAAAAATTTCGATTATGACAGTTTCAAAATATATTTTATAACGAATAAAAATTTAGATTCAAATTCTTAATGTACCAAAAAAAGCTTTTTCTATTTTTTGAAAATTTTGAAAATCTTGAACAGCGTAAAACTTTTAAAATTTTTATTGAAATTAAAAACACGATGATCATTATATATAATTATGATAATTATAGTTATGATATAGTGATATAATGATGCCAATTATATATTTATTACGTAACAGAAACTTAAAAAAAATGCTCTAAAAGTCCTTAAGAAATTTTGTTCTATATTTTGAAATGCTTTCACTTTTTAAATTTTGGTCAAGAAAAAGTTGTTCATATTTTTAGAAAATTGTTTAAATGTTGAAAAGCGTTACTTTTTATAATTGAATATTTTAATTATAACAGTTTCAAAATATATTTCATGTCTTGTAAAAATTTGGATTAAAGTTTTTTAATCTATGCTAAGAAAGTATTTTCTATTTTTTTAAAATGTCCAAATTGTTGAAAATCATTGAGCAGCGTATAAATACTGTAAAAATCTTACCTTTATTATCTTGACCATTAATTATCAGCACTGATGTATCAATTGGAAAAGCCAAATAACCACGACGTCCTTTTTCTTGCTGAGCACGTAAAAAATTTTTATCTTCATCATATGACATCGTATCAAAGGCTTCTTTATGTGAAAGATCGAATAAATTTTCGAGTTTATCTTTAAAATCTATGTCTCTGAATTGTTGGTTAATACTTAACGTCGATCGATGTTTCCTTTCTCCTACCTTCACCCACTTATCGAATAAACGTAATAACTGTTTTATTGCGTCAAATTTGCCCCTAATTGGAACACTTGCTTCATTCCAAAATGCAAAACATTTCGCGATAGCTGTAAATGACTTCTATTAGTAAGCATAAAATGTGATAAAATATTTAGGCTTATAGGTGGAAGTATTGTAAGGAATGTAAGGAATGTCCTATTAATTAATATTTTTCAAAACAAAAAATAGGCACTTTCTACTTTATGTAGCCTACAATATGTTTCAGTCTAATGGCAAAAAGTCGAAAATGTATTTTTTAGGACCACCCTATTTTACACATATCTAATATATCTTCTCTGATGAGAATGTAAAAAATATTAACCTTTAACCAGTTTCATTTTTAACCAAAAGAGACGAATTTAAACAAAATAGTGGATTTTTTAAATAAAAAAAAAAACAAAATTATTCCTTAACCAAAAAGATTATTTTTAACTGTATTCATTTTAATTTTCAATCATGAATCATTTTTATTTTTCAGGATTTTGAAAAAGTTTGGGAAAAATTCGAGTCAGTTTAAACGATACTTCGGACTTTCAGAAACTCAGAAGATATATTTAATCTGATTCGAACTATGTATTTCAAAAAATTTGTAAAATCTTTTAATATAAAGAGAAATTTCCCTTAAATCTTCTAGATATTTTCTATGTTTGTAGTATTCTTTTGAAGCTTTTCGATATCTTTTTAAATTTCCTTTAAAAATATAATTTTCAAAACAAAAGGTCATTAAAAATTTTTCTAGGTATCTGAAGAAAGGAGTTTGTTATTTTGTTAAAGCCTTTCAAATCTTTTCATATCTTTTTTGGACGAAATGCACGTTTTTGGGTGAAAATTCAACAATTTTGTTGAAAAGTAATATTTCACGTTTAAAAAACGAATCAAAAACATTTTCTGGATGAAAACTAAATCGTTTTTGAATTTTCCCTTTTTAATTTTAAATTCATCTGTTCTGATGAAAATGTCATGCTTTTTGGATAAATACAACTGTTTGATAAAAATGTATCTGCTTTGCTTGCAGATTCAACTATCATGTTTGAAAATTTAGTTGGTCCACTTTTTTCGAACATTTCTATTTTTAGTTTAAGATTCATCTATTTGGTTGAAATTTTAACTATTTTTATATTGTTAGCCAAAAAATTGAAACTTTTTACTTTTAATTTTGATTTTTACAAATAAAGACAAAACTACGTATCAATAATAAAATTTCGGTTATTGTTTATATGCAAAATTTTAGTTAATTCGTTTGTTCAAAAAATATTTTATATAGTTTAACAGAAAAATGATCATTTGTTGAAAAATCGTTTTTTTCTTCAAAATTCAACTGTTCTGTAAATTCTTTTAATAAATTACTTTATTGCATAACTCGAAATTGAACTATTCCATGCTTTTGCTAAAAAAATTTATTTTTCGGTGAATATCTCAACTATTTCACTGAAAAATTGTGTATTTTTCTAAAAATTGTTCTTTTTTGTAGAATTTAAAACTTTTTGTTTCAAAATGCATTTTTTCGACTTAAAAAGTAGTTTTTTAAACTAAACTAATTTTTTTATCTCAAAATTTAATTATATCATCTTAGGATGGTCGTCAATGTTCTTCAGTTGAAAATGCTACTACTTTTAATTTTATTAATTTTGCATCATCTTTTTCGTTAAAATTTTAGCTATTTCGCTAGACATTTATGTTAGATGGTGGACAACATATTTTATAACTTTTTTCGGTAGAAGATTCAATTTCTGGGTTGAAAGTTCAACAGTTCGTTTACATTTTTTTTCATGAACATGTATTATTTTAGTTCTCCTTTATTTATAATGTGTCCCCTGAGGGTTTACAATTTAGGACTTATTAGCAAACAAGTG
This sequence comes from Belonocnema kinseyi, assembly GCF_010883055.1. Taxonomy (NCBI): domain Eukaryota; kingdom Metazoa; phylum Arthropoda; class Insecta; order Hymenoptera; family Cynipidae; genus Belonocnema; species Belonocnema kinseyi. Next base: position 37,888,676 of record NC_046657.1, read on the forward strand.
AGTAAGCCAACGAAAGCGAGAGTGCAAGCGAGAGAGAGAGAGAGCATGAGAACGCAAACTCAACTGAGTCTACTTATACTATTACATAACCATTACTTACAATATTTGCGCTTCTAATCTAATTGACTTCCATTTCCTTTTTTCTTTCACTTTTTTGTATACCTCCAATTTGCCACTATTTCAACATGCATTCTTTCATTCTCGCTCATTCTCTCCTCTCGCACCCTCCAGCTCCTTCTTCCATTCTTCTCCTAATCCATCCTGCCCTAGAATCTTAAACAAATTCTCTTGCCAGCTTCCGTTATCTTCCATTCCTCTCCGACATCTTTCCCATATATGCTCCTATGTTTCCTCCTCCCATTCAGATAATCTAAACTTTCTGTTCTCTTCTTTTTCCCAATACATTCCCTCCCTTACCTTGTTTCCCAATCTAAATCTTGCTATTCTCGTCCAACTTCTGTCTCTCCATCTCTTTTCTTAATACTTTGGCACTCCTTTCTTTTTTATCATCTTATACCATTTATTGTATTTTGAATCCTCAATCATCCACTATTTTTCTATTAATTGTCTGTCCATCTCCCTTTTTTCCAATTCTTCATAGTTTACTCCAGTCCCGTCTTCTATTTATCTTTCATTGAGAAACTATCTTCCTTGTCCTACCCATCCATTTAATCCGATCGCTCTCCCTCTTCTCTCTTCTACCTCCATCAAACACTTTCTCACCAGCTCCCCTCCATTTCGCTCCCACATCTTCGTTTCAAATTTCCATACCCTCTTTCCCACTCTAATAATTATCTTATCACTTTGCGTCTCTTCTCACACCATATATCCTGGCGTCCTTCAGTCTACCCCTAGTGTCTACCTTATATACCTTTCTTGTAAACTCTCAATATCTTTTCTTGCTTTTCACCCCCATATCTCTACTCCATAATCTAATACCGGCCATACCAGCGTATCAAATAACCACAATCTCGTTCTCCAATTTTTTTTCAACTTTTTCCTATTCCCAATATCTTTTCATTAATCCTGCTACTTTTTGATCCTTTCTCTTATGTGAGCTCTATGATCTAAATTATTTTACAATATATATCCCGAATATTTCAACTCTTTTGCTTGTTCTAACTTTATTCCCATCCACCTGCTCGTCCATTCTTTCTTCCTTCCCCCTCCTTTTCTGAACCTCATTACCTTTGTCTTTTCTACATTTAAATTCAACTTTTTTCCATCTAAGTATTTCTCTAATCCTGTAATTAAGTCCACCATCCCTTCTTCATCCTTTGCCATCAACACTATGTCGTCTGCGTTTACCAGTGTATATATCTTTTCATTTCCTATCCTAACTTCTCCCCAACTTTTTCTCCTGATTTCGTCTTCCAAGTCTGATATTAATACTTTTCTAAACCCAGTCTGATTCGGTGGATCTATATTTTTTTCCTCAACTTCTTTCTTCAATATCTTCGACTAAACTGTTACATATACTTTATACAGTGTTAGCATCTGCGTCACACCCCTATAATCTTTAACCTCATCTCATTTGCCTTTCTTCACTATTAGTATCACTACTCATTCCTTCCATAACTCTGGCCACTCCTCTCCTCTTCAAACTCGATTACACAATATCCATGCCCATTAGGGTGGCCCAAAAATCATATTTGAGAAATTTTAACGGACTTGTGGGCCAAATGGTTCTTGTAGGCAAATAAATGGATGTCTATTTTTTCATTTTCAAAAAAAAATATTTTAAGAACTCACCGCATTCGCTGTGATCCCAAGCGTGAGGACTTCTTTACTTTAAATTATGAAAGTTTGAAGCCTCAAAGCGAGTTCCAAAAATATTTTGTTTTGAAAATAAAAAAGGCATACATTTATTTGCCTACGAGAACGATTTGGCTTATAAGCTCGTTATTATTTTTTTTTTCGTCTTTACAGTCATCATCCAATCCACTTCTATTCCCTCCTTCATTAACTTTATTTTTGTTTGGGCACTCTAAGCCTCTTTTTATTTCTCCTATCATTTTTTCCATCTCCTCTTCCACATTTTTGTCCCTCTAATGTCACTATTAAAGAAAAGTGATCCAAATCAATATAATCATCTACCTCTAGTTTCTTGACTTTCTCTATAGCCTTATTATCCACTATCACATAATTAAAAACCGTTCCCCTTCCACCTCCTCAGCGAGTATATTTTCCTTTCTCATGTCCCTCTATATTTCCCTTTAAGATATACTATCTCAAATCCTCCAAGCTCTTTAAAAACTTTTTTCCCTCCACATTTAGTACCTTATCTTTAGATTTTCTTCCTCTCTCTGCTCCCCATTTCCTTCCTCCTCTGTCTGCTGTTCTCGCATTGAAATCCCCACCTATTATCAGCCTAATCTCTTCTTTATTTTCTTCAATCATTTCTTTCATCTCCTTTGCTTTTTTCTGCATATAACTGTTCACAAAAACACCCACTACCTTTCACTTCGCTTCTCCTATGTTTTCCTCTTCTATTATTAATCCTTCTTTTGTTATTTCCTCTCTTTCTTATCTTTCCCTATTATACATTTGTTTCTTACTCCCATCACCATTCCTCCCATTGCTCTGTCCTTTTTATTCTTCCTCTTTGCATTTTGAACTTGCCATTTGTAGTAAACCCTTGGTAACGTTCCCTTTCCCTTTTTCCATCCCTTTTCATCCATCTAGGTCTACATCATTATTACAGCATCACATTGTGTCAAATTTCTAATAAACTTCCTATTTTTTCTCTCTAATCCTGCAATATTCCAGTAAAATATCTTCCATTCTTCCCTTCTTTCGTTTCTCGTCTCCCTTTGCTTCTTACTATCTCTTATTTTCCTATCTCTTGTTCCTTCCTTACCTAGTTTCCCGACATTTAACTTCTTACTATCTCTTCCCTTTCTTCATCACAATCCCACTATACTCCGTTTTTCTGTATTCTCCCATACTTAACTTATGTTCTCTTTCCGTTTTTTCTTTCCTCTCCCGCTATTTTCCCGAATTTATACTGCATCTTCCTTTTTACCCATTTTAAATCATCCTCTATTCTCTCTGGGCTTCCATATAATAACCTCTTCTTTTTCATAAAGTCTCTCTTATGTTCCCATTTTTTAGTTTCACCAGTACCATTATCTCCCCTCATCGCTCTTCCCTTCCTACATTTTGAATTTCCTCTATCTATACCTTAGCATCCATCATTTTTAGTACTTCGTCCTCCCCTTCCTTCAACTCCTTCTTTTCTAATCTTATACCCTCTATCACTATGTTTCTTTTTATTTCTTCCCTCTCTTTCTTTTATATTCTTTGTGCTATTTCTCTCAACCTTTGCTTCTCCTTATGGTCACTCTCCCCACCTCCAAACGCCCGATTCGAGCTTTCTATATTTTTCGTTCTAACTTCCAGTTCCTCTACCTTTTTATTAGGCTTCTCCTGCTTCTCTAATCTTTGCTGGAGTAACTTCATCCTTTTTTATAGTTTTTCCCTCACTTCTTCCCATTTCCTAATTTCTCTCTTGAGCTCAGCCATTTCCCGCCTTATTTCTTTTTTTACTTCCTCTCCCCGTTTCTCCTGATTTTCTTCATATATCCCCATAACTTCTACCATCATTTTTCGCACGTCACGCAACCGTAAATTTTCATTTTTTATTTTCCCTCTACAGTCAACTTTTTCTTCGTCTTTTCCCTATTCTTTCTCTTCCGCTCCAATTTGTTTCTTTCCTTGTGGCGTTCTATACATTTTAGGATTTTTAAGGGTGAATCCTGTTGCTATTTTGTCCTCGCTACTTTCCCTCTCAGCCCTAACCCCTCTTCCTATTAACAACTTTCTCAATTTATCCAAAACTGCCGACCCTTAATCTTCCCTTTCTACTGTTTTTTTTGTATTTTTCCCTTTTTTCTTCACGCTTCAGTTTACCGAAAACTTCCTTGCCTGAGTTCCCACTATCCATCAAATTGATGTAACTTGCGTAAACTTTTCGCAAATGTACTACCCAACCCTGCCACCTGATATTCTTCCGTGATTCTCTCTTCCTAACCTTCCCTGGCGCTGCTACTTATCTGCACCGGTTTCCTTACCCTGCTTCACACGCCAAACAAACTGACCTCCCAGGAATTCTTATTTCAGTTAAAAGTAGACTTATTTGGTTAAAGTTTTTAGCAATTTCATCGACAATTCATTTTTTTTTATGAAAATGAAATGTTTTATTGAAATTCATATTTTGGTTGTGAAAAGTCAACGGATATTTTGTTTAGATGAAAATTCAACTATTATTGTAAACATTTTTTCTGCTTTTCGTTAAAAAAATTATCTATGTCAGTTGAAATTTCATCTTTCTTTGATAAAAATGACAGTTTTAGGTTAAAAATTCAACAGTGTTGATAAATATTCCTCCTTGTTGGTCGAAAATTGAACTATTTCGCAGAAACATTTTTTAAATGTAAATTAAACTTTTTTTCATTTGAATTTTTAAAATAAAAAGACATATGTTTTAGTATAAACGTCATATTTCTTGGATAAAAATACAAATGTTCGATTAAAAAATAACCTTATTAGCTTGAGGATTTAACCATTCTGTTTAAGAACTGTTAAAATAAATTCAAGAAATGCTAGGACTTCCTGAATTTTTATTTGAGAGAAGGTCAATAAAAAGAATTAATTTGCAACAATAAATGTAATAGTTGATATTTGAACTAAAAATGATTCTATGGTAAAAATAAAACGGTTGAATTCAATAAAAAAACAACGATTTTTCAAGCCTATTACTTAATTTTTAACTCAAAATTGTGTAATTCATTTTCAAGCTACAAAAACTAATCGAGAAGAAAATGAAACGATTTTTCAAACAAATAATTGAAGCATTAACAAAAGACATCAATTTTTTACAAAAATAAATTTTTAGAAAAAGTTTTCAAAATTTATATTTAAATAAAAAAATAAGAAAAGGAAAAGTGTCTTTAAAATAAGGGAAAAATAGTCATTCTTTGAAAGGAGGAAACTTTTTTTTAAAGTTGAAAAATTATTCAGAAAAAAGAAAATAAAAAAAATATATAAGCATGAAAACCAAGACAAACTGTACAACTTATTATAAAAACGGATATAGAAATTAAAAACATAAGAAACCTGTAACTTAAAAAAAGTACCAGATTAATCAACAGATTTAACTTTTTTCGAAACAGTGAAATTGCAATTTCTTGAAACTTGGAAATAGGCTACACACATATTGATTAATTTCTTTGTATACAAGACAGGTAAAACGCACATTAAACTCCTTAGTTTTTTATTTTCTTATATTAAAAGCGTAAACAATTTAACATTCGAGAATAAAAAATATTTTTTCAGAACAAGAGTATGTATAAATAAAAATGATTAAAATAAATTAATAAATGATAATATTTGACAGATAGAAATAAAATAAACGACATCTACATATATTTATGTTCTCGACGAACCAACATGAATTTTAATAATTATGTTTAACCGCTTCAGAAATATTTTGTTATAACTAAAGAGCATTAGATTTCTGACAGGCATAAGGGATGATTTACTATGATTTTTACATTATCATCAGAGGAGGTATTAGATTTGTATAAAACTTGACCCCCCCCCCCCTCCCCTAGTTTTCGTTAAATTTCCACGTTTTGAGACACCCGGAATCCGAAAAACAGGTTTTTACGACTGTGTCAAGTTCGATAGCCACCCATTTTGCATAAAAATTTGAAAAGTGGGAACGCTTTGAATAGTTTTGTGACCACTTTTTTAAAACTTGTTTTTAATTTGTTTGATATTAATTTATAAAATAAAAATAAGTCTAATGAGTTGAGAAAAGTGAAATACTACTAATAATGTTCCTATTACGGAATGGAACACCCGAACAACAGCGAATTTAGCCTGTCGCAGTCACTGTCAGTGTAACCGGTCGCCGATTGGGCTAGTTGCGAGATATTTGTAAGAAATAAAAAGTGGTAAAGTACATGATTTAACCCAGTGGGCACAAAATTTGGCGACGTACTTACGACATCGTTACGACATCTTTACGACATCTTCACGACATCCTATGTCCATGTCGTTTCGATGTCTTTGCGATATCGTAAAGACATCGTCAGACCATACGACTTATTTACGATATCGTAAAGACACCTTAATGATATGGGCATAGGATGTCGTAAAGTTGTCGTAAAGATGTCCTAACGATGTCGTAAAGACGTCGCCAAACTTTGTACCCACTGGCAAGTTAATAAGACGCGAAATTATAAAATGAAGACTGGTAGACAAAAATGGCCTGCGGAAACTTTGAAAAGGGCAATCGGAAGCATAAGAACGGTGAGTTAAATTACCGTCAAGCTGAAAGTAAATAAGAAGCTGTGGCTTCAACACCCAGTGGGCACAAAGTTTGGCCACGTCTTTACGACATCGTTACGACATCTTTACGACAACTACATCCTATGCTCCTGTGATCCTATGAACTGACGATGTATTTACGATATCGCAGAGACATCGAAACGACATGGACATAGGATGTCGTAAATATGTCGTAGAAATGTCGTAACGATGTCGTAAAGGCGTCGCCTTTACATTCCATGGCATACATTTCGATTTGTTGCTTACTTTTTTTAAAATTTTTTAAATGATTCACAAATTAAAATTGAAATTCCAATTGTTCCATACCGCCCCACCATGCATTCTGCTTTACCCGCCGCGTATTCCATAGCACCCTACCTAATCTACAGTGCTTGATACTTAATTTCTGAAAAATTAGTTCGCTCTATTTAGAAAAATATATGTGCAACTTGTGAATGATAAATTGGAGAAAATTTTAACTAATAATTGTTTCTACAAGTTCTTCCAGGTTACAACATGATTATCATAAAATATTTTTTGCAGCGTCTCCCCCCACCTTCCCCTAGCAGTTAAAAAACTCCAAAAGAAACACGAAAATGAACATTTTATGCCAAATACGCTAAAAGACAGTTCACAAAAATTCTGCATTTGAGAAAAATTTACAAATTTTTTATCCACCACTTTTTGATAGGATGCGTAGTTTTGGCTTTAATCATGAAAAACATCATTAACAGTGCAAAAAAGTGCCCGCTGCGTGAACAATTTCTCACCACAACTTTTGTCTTTTAATTTCTTCTTCGTCTCGTGTGTGGCGTTTAAAAAAATTTAACTTTTCATGTTTTTAACGCTATTTTTTATAATTTAAACTTAAAACAGAACTATCAAAAAATTATTCGAGACAAATAAATCATTTTTACACTCTCATCAGAGCAGGTATTAGATTTGTATAAAATTTGACCTCCCTAGTTTCTGTCAAAAGGTCCACGTTTTGTGACCCCTGAATCCGAAAAACAGGTTTTTACGAATGTGTCAATCCGTCTGTTTTTATGTATGTCTGTCTGTGAGCACGATAACTTTTGAAAAAAATTCATCTATTTGATTGGCTTTTGCTACCCTCTTTTATTGTCCGAAGCTCAATGCCAAGTTCGTCAGTCAGACATTTCGTATAAAAATAGTAAAAGTAAGCATATTTGAAAATTTTTAAGCACACATTTTTTAATGAATCAAAAATTCTGACCGCATGAAAACTAATGAAAGATCAAAAATTGCATTTTGCGGTCAAACTTCGCAAAATAGGAAAAAAGTGATAATAAAAACATTGTGCACCCAAAAAATATCTACAAATTTGTTATCAATCATTTTTTTATAGGACACGTAATTTTTATTTTAACTATAAAAAAAATATTGCAAATACAAAAATTCAATTTTTAGACACGACACAAGCTAAGCCAAAATAAAAAGATAACATTGTTTCACCGAAGGTAGACCAACAAAATTTTTATGAATGGTTTTTTTTACATTCTCATCAGAGAAGGTACTGGATATGTGTAAAATTTAAGAACCCTTCCTCTCCCCCAATTTTTTTTAAATGTCTATGTTTTTAGACCTCTTAAATCCGAAAAATAGGTCTTTCTCTTAAAACATAAGAACGGAAGGTACTATATTTGCGTAAAATTACCCGCCCCCTCCCACCCAGTTTTGATCAAATGTCCCCGTTCATAGGCCTCCGGAATCCGGAAAAAAGTTTCTTTTATGAATTTGTCTGTCTGTATATCTGTTTGTCTGTTTAACGGTGATATTCCATAGAAAAGAATTTTCAATACTCCTAATAATGAAATTTGATTCGAGAAAAATAATAAATTTTTTGAAAGATTGAAATAGTAGATTCAATCGCCTTTTTCTCAGAATCCTCAAGTTTGATGTTAATTTACAGGCTGCATTAGGAATTAGAATACAAGGATCTTTTTAAAAACTTGTTTATAACAGAAAATATAATATTTAGTTATATGCCTAATTGCCCTAGTTCCTATAGTTTTGTATAAACTATTTTCAATTACAAAAAAATGGACCCTCTAGTTTATTCTTCTCAGAACTTCACCGATTTTTAAACAAAATTCAACAAAACCGCCCATAGTTCCCCGCTCAGCCCCAGTTTGCAGAACAAACCCTGGGAAGAATTTTGTTGTACCCAAATTCAAGATGGTGTCTGATCTCCTTTGGTGTTAGGGTTTCTTGTTTTTACTGCAAAACTGTAAAACAAATTGACAGCAGGTGACGTTTCGTACCCCAAGTCTGAGGGAAGCGGTTTCTTAGATAGTGGTGCCATTCCAACTACAAAAACTAATTTTTGTTGCAGAGAAGTGGTACTCTTAAATTAGAATTAGATTTAAACATATTTTTGTCTGTGTTTATGGTATAAATGTGAACTTTTAAAATACGCAATCTTCTGTTACTTGTTCCAGAATTGAGTTTACAATCTGATAGAGATCATCAAGGCCCCGAATTTCCTGGTTACCCTTCGACTTCTCCTGCCAGGGAGCATTCTTTTGCCACGTCTTCTGCTCCTGGCATGGTGCATTATCCTATAATTCATCCTGATCTTGTCATGCAGCCTCATTCTGACATGAATATTGCTCCTGGCATGCCTCTTGTTCCTGCCACGTCTTCTACTTATGCCATATCTTCTACTCATGTCACGTCTTCTGCTCATGCCGAGCCACCTCATCAAGTCAGGCCGCCCTCTCTTCCTGATCCCTGCAATGCTGTACTATTTGGAAAGACAGTTGAAGAACTTCGATATGAACGATTTTCGCCCATCAAGAATCAGGACCGGGATCTTGTAATTCTAGTACACGAGTTTCTTCCCGGTTCCGGAATTTATTTATCAAGTTACAGCTATATTAACAAAAAAGAGATAACCGGAGTATACTTTTTGTTATCAGCACTCAATGGTGACGCTCTTGCATTACTGGAAAAACAGGCAAGTAGGCATACGATTTTACATGGATTATTTATGCCTAAAGGTCTAAAAGGAATGCGAGCCAAAGTTAACGTAATCACCGGCAAAGTTAGCGCAATAGGAGAAGAAAATAAAAATGACGTTCCAGTAGGAAATGATGCATCATTCAAAAAATGTTTTACAAGGAAGAAGGCAAATGTTCCTTTTGAGGCATTTTTTCCTATCAGGGACACGTCGGCCGACAAGCTGCCCTATTATAAACTGTTTGGAACAAACATTGGAAGCAGCATGGATAAGGATGAAATCAAGGGCACACCACTAGAAAACCATGGCTTAGCCAGCAAATTGTCTGAAAGAAAGCGTGTGGATTGTGAACATGAGCCCAGACAGAGTCCCGACCGATCAGTTCGACCCAGATATTATAAATTTTTATGATTTGTACCTTTAGTGGGTTAGTTTTTATGCCACATCTAAGTAATGGCCGACTAAATACATATCTAAGTTTTAAAACTGTAGAAAAATCAACATATTTTGTTGAAAAAATAACGTAAAATTTATACATGAGAAATTCGACTTTTGTTGTGGCAAATTATTCCTTATCCAGAAAATAAAGAACCCTCTTTTTTGTATACAAATTTTATCATTTCTTTGAAATTAACTGATTTGTTGCACATTCGTTTTCTTTGTGTTCTTAAAAAACAATGTTTGGTCCCAAAGTTTAACTTTCATTTTTCGTTAAAAAATTATTTTTTATTTAGTAGACGATTTTTTTTCATTTAAAGATTCAATTTTTTGGTTGAAAATTATTTTTTTAATGAAAAGTAGTATTGTGTGGAAGAAAATTCTTCTCCTTGATTTTTGAAGTTTAATAATTTTAGTGAAAAATTTGCTTTGTTTGGTTTAAGATTTAACTAGGTCGTTGAAAAATTCTTTTTTTAAAGTACAGATTAATTCTTCTTACTCAAAATTTATTAGATTACCATTTATCTTTTTTGGTTAAAAATTCAACTATTTAGTTGAAAATGCATGTACTCTGTTTTGAGTTGTTATTTTTTGGATGGACAATAAATTTTCCAATCTGTAGCTAAGAATCAAATTTAATGCAAAATAAAAAAAAAACTGTTAAAGTATTCATGATAGATCGAATTTGTATATTATTTTGCATTTTTTGAATTAACAATTTTAGATCGAGGTACAGAAATAAATATAATATCCATTTGATATAATGTTGAACATAATGTCGAAAAGTTCACACTTTGTACAAACTCGAGGGCGAAGTACAATACACGAGATAATCATGTGTTCGTTAAAGCCAAAGTAGCTTTAACAAAAGAGAATTCACATACATCCGATTAGAGATTTCGATGCTTTGAAATTTAATTTAAAATGCCTGTTGTTTGCAGAATTAACTGAAAATATCTTGCAAATTACTCATTGCTGTCATTTTTACAAATTAAAGAACATAGGGTTAAAACAATATTTATAAAAATATTCACATTTTTAACATAGTTCCACGAATACGGCCCATTTTCTTCGCAACCCACGAAAAATGTATTGCGCGTGACTCCTGGGTCTAAGTTTGTTAAAATTGATAAAAAATATTAATTTCTTTAACGATTTTTTATAACTAAATGCACGTTTTGACCATTTTCCCAAGAATGAGCTCTATTTCCTTTGCTAAATCAACTAAAAAAAATTCATGACTTGTTTTTTTTCGTGGAGGAAGCTAAAAATGTCTCACCAATGACTCCTTGTTGCCTTGTTTTTCCAATTTAAAGCACTTTCCATTATTTAAACAATATTTATTTAGAAATGCACAGTTTCACCATTTTTCCATGAAATGTATTGATTTTCTTTGCGGAATTAACAATTAATATCTTACCAATTATTCCTTCTTGTCAAATTTTTGCAAGGAAAACGGAGCTTATACTTAGAAAAATGGTCAAAATGTGCATTTAGTTTTAAAAAATTGTTATAGAATTTTATATTTGTTATTAATTTGAACAAAATTACAGATAGGAATCGCTAATAAGCGAGATTGTTAGTGCGTTCCACAAACAAAAATTGTCCTATTCGTGAAATAATGTTAAAAATGTAAATTGGTTTATAAGAATTGTTTAAATAATTCTTCCAAGCAGAAGGTATTAAAAAAATCATAATTAGACATACATTCCTCTCATATTCTATATAAAAACTATGAATTTGAAACAACTAATCATTGCGAAACACAAAAAATGGCCTTTGTTCATTAATTTGTTCACACAATTATAAACAATTTTTTTTACTCTAACCTACTCAACACTATTGCTCGATAGTAATCACACTGACTAAGGCTCTCCTTTAGTCAATTCGCAGATCTCACAAAAACAGGTACATCCGAAAAGTAAGGATAAAATTATTGTTCTTTTTGTTGTTGAATAAAAAATTTTGGTTTAGCCTAATCGAAATTCTCGCAACGACTCGATATACTTGGAAGCCTTACGGTCATTAAAAAAACACCTTTGAAATCCATTGAAAATTGGTTTATAGACAGACTTTTGTCGACAAAAATTGCTTTTTGTTTGTCCTGGTAATATACCTTCTCCGAAGCCCTAGACCGAATGACAACACCAATCATAATATCAACTTGTAACTGCTCTGCACCCATATTTGTGTCGGTATGAATCTTGGTACAAAATTTTATCTTTTCAGTACTGTTATTCCCTTCATTTGCAGACAAAGCAAGAACAACCTTTCTACTGGAATTATATGATTGGAAACTTCATTCTCATCTCAATCATTGTCCATATTTTCATCTATTCATATCATCTTAATTTTTCTGTCCATCTTGCTAATCTTGATGCTAAAGTATGATTATTTATCTGGTGTAATCACACTAAAGGACGGTGGTCCATTACTGGACCCCTGCAAAGCATACAAAAAATATATACTTTTTACAAATCCTTGTCAACAGGACTTTAAATAAAAACAGCTCCCAAAACATATTCCCAAGCATCAGTGATTACTAAAAATGCGTAATTGTAACTTGGTTGCTTCAATCAGGATACAGTAATAGTGTTTCTCACCTTCCTCGCTACATGAGGGACAGCTAACCATCAAAGGCACACTTTATTGGCAGCCACTCCCTCTTTTTCGACTGACAGATCCTCTACCCTTAGATCCAAATGGATCTCTTGAACCTCGCCCACCTCTTCGTCCTTGGTCTTTTCCTGTTGTATGTGTCCTCAAATGAACTCTATAAGGCCTTCTCTATAAGACCTTCAGTAAACATAGAGTTTGATTAGCGAGGTATGTCTGAACAGTATTCCACCTGCGTTTATAACTCTGAGTTGGCATTACTCTTCGTCATCTGGCTCATGGGACCCTTCGAAGTCATCCCCATTTAACTGAAGAACACGCACAGATTGATACTTCCACACTCTGAAGCAGTTCTGGATGACAGTTTTCAGAATGGCCTTTTGTGCACTCGCCAATCTTGGGAGCAGCCAAAACTCACAGGGGATTACATCAAGACTGTATGGAGGCTGGCAAAGTGGTTTCATCTTGTGTTTTTTTAAAAGCTGTTCTACAAGGTTCGATGAATATGCTGGCGCATTATCGTGTCAAAGAAGCCAGTCGCGAGTTCCTATAAAATGGAAACGTTTTCTTCTTACTGCGGCACGTAATCTTTTCAGAACTTTTTGGAAATACTCTTTGTTTGCAATTTGACCTTTGAGAGCGTATTCATGATGAACAACACCTTCCTGGTGGAAAAAAGGGCACAATGTCATGAGTTGGTCGCTGCGCGCGTGCCAGAGTAAGGGTCACTTTCCACTGAAGTATGACTATTTGTAAATTACCTAAACCACACTTTAATTTTAATATTTCTTATAGAGCCATCAACATATACCTTACGAATCATAACGACGGGTTAGAACATGGATATCGAAGTTTTTGTCCAAAATTTAATGCACAATTTTGGATCGGTGCGTCCGTCTTCCAGAAATACGTTGCGCATATGATTGCATGTTCATGAAACTGCGTACACAAGTCGACTGAAGAATCGCAGGCACATGCCACTTAGCATGGGGCCTCGCTGAGGTCCTCCTTAAATGATAAATACCTGTTTTTGGTGATAGCACAACTAGGTACATAGCTAGAGCACAAGGTCGGATACTTTTCGGACCGACCTCGTAAGTGTGGGCTATCCTTAATCGCTCTTAAATTTCTTGCATATGGGCAATTCCTAAGGAAAGGACTAATTGGCTTGTTTTTTTATAGAAATCCATAGGTATAATTTCAAGTGCAGCTTTAAAAGGAATGGAATTTCAAACTCCCTGTTCCGGTGGAGCAAACAGTCCTGTTTCGTCAAGCGTAGTGTCTGACCGATTAAATCTCGTTGATTCTACTTGCACTGCATCAATATGTATATGTAAAGGACTAATTACCATTTGCGCTGATAAGAGGTTATGGGAAATTAATTCGTGCATCAAATTCCTCACGGCATTATTATGCCCGATTAAACACTCGCGTTGTTCGCGAGCAGGCGTACTTAAGGGATTACCTACCCCTGAAACTCCTGTTCTTGATTCATTTATTGAATTATCCATTTTACTAAGCCCTGGATTTGCAACGTTATTATTTACTAATTCCCTAGTCTCGTCACCACGCAACAAATGTTTTTCGTAATATTCGCACTTTCATTGTTTTTACCAATAAATTCAATTAAGAAAAACACAATCACTTCAACCCGAGTTAGTCTCTTTGGAATACTGCTAATCGAAGTCTGGATGATGACTGCCACTGTTTCTAATTCTCCGAGCCTGCAGTGATAGAGAAGAATGATTTTGTAGTCCTAATCACTCAAAGGCTGCGAGTGCTCAGTAATCATTTATACCTTCTTATTTTTCTCTTGAGCTGCGTCCGAGTTCCACCTGAAATCCCTCGTTAACCCTTACAGTACCAAATCCCCATCTTAATTCGGGCTACGTCTCATTTTGACCCGATGCTTACGTTATTTTTGAAAAAGGAAATCATATCCCATCATGTCCATCGAATCCTTTGGAAAAAGATTTATTTTTTAATAAGCTGTCTTCCTTGTAATTTTTGGAGAAATTTCGATAAGTCGAGTTTGACAGATCCCACTTCTGACACCAAAAGTATTTCTGTATTGGCCATAAATTATTTAGAGGGAAAACAAGTTTATTTAAAATTTATTCAATCATTTGAAATAAAATCTCAAAAAAGCGTTTCATCATCCTAACTAATCCCTTTTACTTATTTCCCTTTGGGGTAAACTCAAAGTAATTACGTTCTTTGATTCTCATTCCACATTTCAAACTAGAGTTGAAAACGAACCTGAAATATACAAAAATTTTCTCGAACACGGGCAGAACATACAAATAAAATTGAATTCAAATGAAGCTATTTTGAATGTCGAAAAGGTTCTGCATCTAGCGGGTGACATAAATATTAAAGAACAATCAAACATTGTTATATTAAACTTACAGTAGCGCCATCTGTTGACTGATATCTATATGTTAAAATCAAAACTGTTTTCTGAGTCAAATAGAATAATTACCTAAGAAAGGCCGGCCTTTCTGTTTGACCCACTGAGGTAAGTTGGTAAGATAAAAAATTTTCGAAATCCTGTTTTACCGACTGACAGTAAAAATAATAACCTAGAAGGAATATGTATTGCCAACTGCCGGTAATACTATCTGTTGCTAAATTATAAAGAAACAGAATCTTAGTCGGTCTGTATGTGAAGATGTGCTTTCACAACTATACTACGTTAAATTAAACCAATCATTTTCTAATTTATATTTTTCGCTGAAAAAATGTATTTATTCGAATCAATTAAAAACGGGCAAATTGATTGTTATTTTGAATGGATGAAACGAATGCATAACATTTTTTCTTAAAATTCAAGGAAAGAATTGAATGGATCCTTTATTTTTGAAATTAATTTTATGGTAATATTTATCGAGATTTTCAACTTTTGGAATGATTTCCTAAATTAAAAAAAAAAATATGTAGATAATAATACAAAATAAATACGAAAATTATTTTAACCCTATCAAGGTTTCAAGAAATTAATAAAAAAAAAACATGTCGATTGTTAAAGATTTCAAATAAACAAGTAGAATTTTCGAAGGATTTCAAAAGGTTTTTAAGACAATAAAATTTCTGTTATAAGATTTTTTCGAAAATTTAAAGTGATCTTTCATGTTACAAAATTCACTTTAAAAGAATATGTAAAACGATATTAAAACATTACCAGATTTGCAAAATTGTCAAGAAAAGTCTGGAAGATTTTAAGGAAATTTATTTACTTTTGCAGAATTTTAAAAAAAGTTTTAGGAAAAATTACATACATTTTCAAAGAAAATTACTGTTATTCATTTTAAAGAATTTATTTTGAAAGAATATTAAAAAATATTTTAAAACATTAAAACAGCTTGCCAACATTGAAAAATGCGAATACAGAAGATTTTAAATTGAATTCAAGAATAATCCTAGTTAGCTTCAAGGATCTATAGGAATTATCAAATTTTCCGGGAGATTAAAAATACTTTGAAAGTTGGAAAGATTTCCAAAAATTTGGGAAATATTTTTAAATATATAAAATAATAATTTGGAAAGTATGAGAATCACCGATTTTTTTTCTCCACTAACATAATTCTTGTTTGTGGTTTTCATAAATAATTATTTATATTTACGTAATGCCCGGCTTTGGTCAAGTTGATTTTGAAATTAATTAATCTTACCTTTTCTAACGTTTATTATGTTAATAAATGTGAAATTCTTTTTTAACACTATCTTCTAGTTATTTAAAATCTTCCGATCGGTAATGTGGAAAAGCGACAACAATGATTTCAATATTTGTGTGGCTTATTTTTAGAAAAGGTTAATTCATTACAAAAATATTTTTCTGGGACACTCAACGCTAAATAAATTTCATTGGCTGACTCGGTCAGTTCAGATAACGATGATGATTTATCAGTTATATAAGACACTACATGAAATTTTCGAGTAAAGAGAAGCTTTCCTTAAACAGAAAAAATTCTAGAAATATTGACTCTAATTAAAAATTAATACTTATCAAATACAGTTTTTACTCTTTAAAACGAAGAGGTAACTATAGTGTTGAATTCACAATCTGATGAAGCATCAAAATAATCATTGGTAACGTTGAGAATCGAATTGTTTCTTACTGCATGAAGCAGTATTTCATTAATTTCGAAAAGATGAAGGCGGTATATACGTTACTCTTATCTTTGGCGGTAATCCTCAAGTGTATTGGTGAACATAACAATATATCTATAATTTTGAGTAAAACTTTTTAAGCTTCACTCTAGCAGTATTACCAGACGCATCAAGATTCTGACGTGTAAAGCTATAAATGTCCCATATGTTCACGTGCACATCTGGCACACTCCCAGATGCACACGTTGAACACTAGATGTGCCGAGATTCCCTGGCGTACCTTGTGAACGGAAATTCGACGCACAATATTTCCTGTCACTATAATTTCGATAATGTGTCCGATTAAAAATTCTCCAATCTTGAAAAAAATGGTGTTACTTAGAGTTTTGGAACGTTTGAATCGAAATCTGATGATTAATTTTGAAAATTCAAAACCGCGAATCCAATATGCCGGACTGAAATGATCAAAAATGTTTAGAACTTGATCGGGTTGTTCATATTGGCGCCATTAAAAATTTTTTAATGCATATTCAAATTGGCATTTGAAGATCCCAAAAGCATTCAAACAGTCTAGCGTTTTTTTGGACTGCTTGATCTACTTCTTTCCATAACAGCTCTATAGGATTAAGATTGGGCGATTGTGCTGGTCGCTCAATATTTTTTTCTTTTGCTGAGTCTAAGTAGTTTTTACATAATTTTGAACTTATACTTTGGATCATTGTCTTATTGAAACACAAAATTAGTCCCTATTAATTTAGTTCCAGAAGACACTGCATTCTGCTTCGAAATTTTTGTGTATCCTTCTTTAAGCAGACGTCCCTCAATTTTGACAAGATCACCAACTTGTTTGCCACCAAAACAACCCCATACCATAACTGATAAACCTTCATGTTTCATTGTAGGCACAACACAAGTGTTCAAGAATTTCTCATCCTTATTTCTCTGGGCGATAATTCTTCTCACACCGAAAATTTCGAATTTTGATTCGTGACTCCAAAGTAACCTTAACCAATCTTCACTAGTCGAGTGCACATTCTCTTTAACCTACTTTAAGCGTTTTTTTATATATTTTTTTTATTTTAGGAGAGGGTTTTTAAGCAGTAACGCGTCCAATTAAACCTTGATCGCGTACTCTTGTCTTAACACTACTTAAAGATACGGGATTTTTTAAATCTTTATTAATAATAGGAGTGATTTAAGTAGCCTTTAGAAATCTAGTTCGTACTGATTTGAGAAGTTTAATTGTCATCAGTGGTACTTATTCTTTTATTTTCTGTGTCGATCTTTATAAAGCGTACCAGTTTCTTTATATTTCTTAACATGCCAGTCAACTATACGCCTACTTAGATCTAATTTTTTAGAGATTGGCCGATTACTTCTTCCTTTCTTATGTAAATTAACTATTGCAGTACGATTTATCAGTGATAGATGTTTCGGCATCGTTACAAGATATAAAACTAAACTCGACTTAATCTTGCAAGAGCTCGCGACAAACTAAAATTTATAGCTCAAATCATCGATACAAAGTAGAATTTGATAAGAACGTTGCCGTTGAAGCGAGAACTGTGCAACGTACCTAAGGTTAATTCTTTTTTTTTGCAAATCCGCCGATTTTTTTCAAAATGCGAGACTATGTCTTATATTAAAAGGTTCAGGTGGACACAATCACAACCCACTTTTAGTCAATAGTCGCTCAATTTATTAAAGATCAACGGACACACGATACATCTGTAATCAGCGATGACTTATAACTGACTTTCGCTTTCTTCGCGTCGTTGCTCGTTGCAACTCGAACATACGCGTTGCATCTCTCCGTCTCAGTGCCGTATCGAGGAAGTTTTTATTCAACACAAAATGGCATATGTTTTTTGTTGGAAATAAAATATATCAAGAAAGTTTTTTTTTTTAATATAAAAATCGTAATTCTTAAGATTTTTTTAAGCTAATTGACCGAAAGTGTATGTGTCATAGTATAAAAGTGGCAGAACTTTTTTCGCTGATATATGTATCACTGGCAGGAAAGGGGTCAAAATAATGTGAATTTATGAAAAGATTGATAAATTCCATGTATTCTTGAAAAGAACTGCAGGCGCTAAGATCGCAATGTATAATTCTGTATTCGCAATCCCAATGCAGAACGATCGAAAAATCTGGACGTACTAATCAAAAGATTAAAGTGAAATTAAGGTGGTTGGCATGCAGTTCCGGCATAATTTGAGATGATGAGTTTTGAATATATCAGCAATTTTTTTACAGAATCATCAAGAAGGCTCGAAAACAACTGCAGCCCACCTTCTTCTGAAAATCACTGGATTTTGACTTCAGATGATATAGAAATCCTATTAAATAATTGGTGTTCTCCGGAACATTTATATAGCGGGGATTTTGGACACCATTCGTATATGCCCTCGAGTCCTGCAGAACATACCAATTTTGGCAGATAATTGTTTTCTCTGCTTGAAAATTAATTTTTAAACTGAATATCCAAATATTTTAGTTTCCGTCAAAAATTTATATTTTTGAATTAAAAATTAAACTAGTTCGATGCAATTCCAACAAGCTTTCGAAAATTTATTTTCCTGCCAAAAGGTTTTTGATTTTAGATGAAGATTGTTGGGTTAAATATTGAACTACTTTTTAAAAAATTTGTCTTCTCTCAATAAAAATTAATTAAAATTTTTTCTAATTTAACTGTTTCATTTTTAGTGAAAATGTGTCTTTCTATGTTAAATGTAAATTATTTATTTTTGTATGAAATTTGAGATTCTTGCTTGCAAATCCATCTTTTTGGATGAAAATTGAGATATTTTGGTGAAATAAATAGTTTTTTGCAAATTAGTTTTTTTTTTGTAAAAAATCGTGGTTGTTACAAATTTATTTTTTGCTTGGAGATGTATCACTTTAGTTCTTCTTTATTCATAGTGTGTTCCCTAAAGGTGTATATGACCTTCCTTTCTTACAAGAGCATCTACGAACTTTGTATTATCTTACCCTAAGAATTTACCACCTTTTACAAATATTAACATCAATTCTTTTATCAACTTACTTCTACATTAATACCGCGCAATTTTACTTTTGGATAAGTGAACGAGAGATTGAAGCCAGAGAGTGTGGGTGTGAGAGCAAGCCCATCCTATTCTACTGATACTACCACATCATAATAACTACTTACATAATTTACCATTATAATCAAGAGCACTTTCAGTTCCTTCTTTGTTTACCTTCACTTCTCTTCTATCCCACTCTTATTTTGCCACTTTTCTACTTTCATTCTTTCTCTTTCGCCCGTCTAGCCTCCTCCGACTCCTTCATGTACTTCTCACCCATTCCATCCTCCCCTAGAATCTTCACCACACTCTCTTACCACCTTTACTTATCTTGCATTCCTCTCCTATATCCTTCTCATACATGCTCCCATGATTCATTCTCTTTTTTTTACATATTTCGCATTATATTTTCTTGTCCTTTTCCCAATACTTATCCTCCCTTACCTCCTTTCCCAATCTAAATTCCTTTTTTATCATCTTACCATTTATTTTATTTCGATACCTCAGTCATTACCCGTCTTTCCATTAATTGGCTTTTCCTGCCCCTTCCGTTCAACTCTTCCTAGCTTACTCGTTTCTCATCTCCAATATCTCTTTCACTAAAAATCTGACTCCTTTCTTCTTTCCATCTAGTTAGTTTTACCGATCTTTTTATCCTTTCTTTAACCTCCTCAAAACACTTATTCGCTAACTACCTTCCCTTTCCTTTTCTTAACTTCGTTTTAAATTTGCATGCACTTTTAGCTGCTCTATAACTTAATTGATCCCTTTGAGCATTTTGGACAACATCTCGTACGTCTATGTCTATCCTGCACAACATACAAACCAGGTTTATCATCAAGTACCAAGCCCACACCCTGAGTTAGCAATTCATGTATTTTGTTGAAAATTGACACCAATTATGCCCGAAAATTCTCTTCTGTGTTAGAAAATTTCTGCTAAAATGATTTTGATTTCAGTTGAAAACTGTTTGGTTAAAAACAAAATTACATTCTAAAAAATTTGTTTTTTCTAATTAACAATTGATTAAAATTTTTTTGTAATTTAACTGCTTTCGTTTTGGTGAATATTTGGCTTTATAAGTTGCAAATTAGTTTTTCTTTCAATTGTAGTTGCAAATTTATTTTTTGTTTAGAAATGCATCAGTTTAGTTTAAAAATTCATCTCTCCGGTTGAAAATTGAACTGTTTTGTAGAAATCGTTTTTCTTCTTGATTAATGTTCTATGTTGAAAACTTATCTTTTTTTAGTTAAAAAGTTATTTGGTCTACAGCAAATTTGTCCTTTTAGAATTAAATTTTACACTTTTCTTTGAAAATTTTTTGTTTTTGGTTTAAAATTCAACTATTTGTTGAAAAATTAATTTCTCATTTGAAAATTAACTTTTTTGTTAAAAACTCGTGTTTGTTGCCTGAAAAATTCTCTTTATACTGGGAAATTCAAAAATTTGGTTCCAATTTTCTTCTTTCTTAACTGAAAAATCTTTCTTCACTCCAATTCTTAATTTTGATTTAAAAGCTCATCCCTTGGTTGAATATTTATCATTTGCGTAAAAAAGTCGTCTTTTCGTTAGAAAATTAATGTTCTTGGTTGAAAATTAATGTATTGGTAAAAAATTATATAACTTGTTTATAAATGAATCTACCTGGTAGATTCTTGTTGTTGAAAAATCACTATTTTTATTAAAAATTTATCTTTTTCAATTAAAAAAATTAACTGCGTTGGCAAGAAACTCTAATTTTTTTATTTAAAAATTAATTTTTTTACATCTTCGCAGTCAGGCGAAAAAGACTGGTTAAAAATTGTTTTTTTTTGTTTGAATTTTTTTTACTGTTAATTTTCTGATTCCAGTCTTTGTTATAAACTTTTCTTTTTTTAGTTTAAAAAGCAAATTAACTTTTTTGTTGGAACTTCTTCTTCGGTTAAAAAATTAACAGTTTTCTAAAATATTCGACTCATTGGCTTGAAAACTCAAATCTTCCGGTGAAAATTCATCTTCTTGTTAAGAACAAGAAATCTTTTTTTGGTTTAATAATAATTTTTCTACCAGAAATTTGACGATTCGATTTTCGATTGCAGACTAACATTTTTCGGTATAAATTCAAATATTTTGTGGAAACTGTATGCACCTTGTTGAAAAATTGTCCTTCTGGTGTGGCAATTCAACTTTTAAGATAGAAAATCTTTGGGGAATCAACATTTTTTCATAATTTACTTTACGTTATGATAAAATTTATTTATGTATTTTGCTAATAATTATTTATGTAAATTAAAATTTTAGCCCCAAAGAATTTGATAATATTAAGCAATAATTTTATTCTTAACATTTTGCTCTCAAAATAATATTATTGGGAAAATTTAAGATAATTTAGCTTTTGTTTTCAAATATTATTATTAGATTTTTAAGATATTACATGTTGAATAAGAAACTGAAAAATTTTGAATAGTTTCTTCAATTTTTCAGGATTTCAAAAAAAAAGCTTTTCTAGATTACTGAAATGTGTTAAGATAATAAAAAATGTTCTCATGATTCCTGGGAACAGTTCAAACGATTTTTTATTCAAACAAATTTCATATTGAATTATTTTTGAAAATGTCAATAAAAATCTAAAATATTTGAAGGCCATTGGTTCAATTTTAAATGACTGTTGAAAAATTCAACGTGGACGCTTTCTATTAAATAAAATATTTTTTAACGTGGAAAAAAATTTTGTGTTTGTAATTTCTGGGAAAATTCTTCTTGATTTTCTATTTTAGGTCAAACTTTAAATTATTATTCTTTTTCTAGTTCTGAAATGTTTTTTTATTAATTTAATCAATTTTATCCAGAAATAATTTTTACAAAAGTCATACATTATCGAAATATTAGTGAACTAAACAAATTTTTCAGCATCGGTGAACTCAAATCTAGTTTTTCGGTGCAAAATTTAAGGAACTTTAAATTTTAGTTACGATTATTCGAAAATAGATACTAGTTTGTGCTCGTTTAGACAATTTTTATAAACAAATTTACAGTTTGAATATTTCAAGCAACAATTTATTTTTCATAATTACATCATGGCTATGGGTTTTTTAACAATTGAGGGCAATATTTTTACAAAATCGACAAAAAATGTCCTTCCAATACTCTTTGCTATTCCACTCAAGAAATGTCAATAATTATTCACTATTATAATATTTCTGATAAACAAAAAACTATCTTATCAAAGATTTATCGGAAAGGCAGGCTAAATTGTGAACTTTGTTGCTGCATGCAAATGTTTAAATTTCTTTTATCTAAAAAAGAATTAATGTATGCACAGAAAATTTTTTTCTCCTTTGAGCGCCGCATTGTTGTGCGCCGTGGTTTTTAAAAATTTTATTTCCAAATCGTAGAACTTTTGTCGTGCGTGTTCGTACAACTCTTAAAGAACTTATCGATATTGATATTAAGTAAGTTCTTTTTAAATAAATTTAAAAAAATTGATAGAACAGTATTCTAACAGATATTATTGATATTTTTCGAAAACATTGAAATTTATAGTTTTTCAAATAAATTGTAATAAAATTAACACATACTGTTTTTTATTGACGCCCATAAAACGTGTACTTTTACCAGCTTTTATTCAATAATTGAAAGCAAATTTGAAGTTTATTATTAAAACTAGGGTGCTTGTTAAACCTATTGCAAAACATATTTCTGAAAACGTTTTAGAGTTATTACATGGAAGAGAAAATAAATTTTTACACTCCTACATGTTCGTGTGTTGGTATTCGAATCATGTAAGATTTCAATTTCAGTCAAAGATTACTGAAGATATTTACAAATAAATTTATCTTGGGCATCAAACGATGCTGATTTCAAATCTAAAGTATAAATGTTTTTAATTTCAATATTTTTTACTTCGGCTTTAAAGTAAGCAACCCAAAAAACACCAGCGTATTGTGTTTAGTCAAATGCGTTTTTATTTTAAATTTTGGTTTTTAATTTAGATATTGGTTACGATTTCAGATTTAAAATCATCGACCTAATAAATCTTTGATTACACCTAATCATAAAATTCGCTTGGATAAAAATAATGCATTTTTTCAAAGATTAAAATTGTAGATTCGATCGCCTTTTTCGAAAAATTCCTGAATTCTACTTTAATTTTCAGGACGGATTTATAATGTGAATGTTAAGATGATTTTAAAAACGTTTTCAGAATATAATAAAGATCCATATGCCCATTGTATTCTATAAACAAAATTTTCTCACAAAAATTGTTAAATTCAAAATAGCTTTTCAAGTTTAACAAAGTTGTTCGATTCCTTTTGTATATCTTTCGTATATTTTGGTGAGAAATTATCTTCAATGACAAAAAAGAACTCGACGATCAAGGTCGTTCCTATCAAAATTTCACAGATTTTGAGACAAAATTTAACATACGGATAATACGGAAGAAGTAAAAAATTCGGAAGAGTTATCTTTTTTTGATATATTTTAAATAGAAAAATAAATATAAATATTTAGCAAAGAAAAGTAAACAACTCACGAATGTGGATTTATCTTTATTAATTTATTAATAATTGCACTCTACTGCGCGCATTCAGAAATAGGCGTAGCAGCTTCATCTGTTTTATTAATGATTCTCCGTATTATTCGAGGATACACCTCGGGTAATGGAGAGTGTTTGGATGAATCCCATTGCCTCGGATAACGCGGAGCCTCGGATAATCGAAGGCCGGATAATCGGGGTTCTACTGTAGTACCATTCAACTTACAAGAATAATTTTCGTTCCAAGAAGAAGGTAGCCTGAAATTAGCGTTAGATTTGCATTTTTCTGTGTTTACGATATGATTATATACTTTTAAATTATTTAATCTTTAGCTTCTAGTTCCAGAGCAGAGTTTACACTTTAATAAATATCATCATGGCCTCCAAGCTCCTGGCTCCACTTCGAATTCTTTTTACAGGGAGCATTTTTTTGTTACATATTCTGCACCTGCTGAACCATCTATTCTTGACAGTCCCACATCTGCTCATATGGTACCCCCTATTACAAACTGTTTAAAAAGACAATTGAAGAACTTCGATATGAACGATTTTACCCTAAAAAGAATCCGACCTGGAAACTTTTAATTCAATTATACGAGTTGCTTCCCGGTTCAGGAATTTATTTGAAGGATAAAAAGATAATTAACGACGCAGAACTAACCTGAGTACACTTTATACTATCAGGTGTCAATGGTGACGCATTTGCAATTGTGGAAAAACTAGTAAACAAAAAAACAGTTTTACGTGGATTATTTATGCCTCATGGTTCAGAAGGAATGCGAGCGAAAATAAACATATTCACCCACGAAGTTAGTCGAATAGAAACACAAGAAGAAAAGGACATTCCAGTAGGACTATCTAACAATTTTACAAAATATTTTACAATGAAGGCTGTGGGTCTTCCTATCGATTCATCTTTTACTTTATGCACATGTCTTTCGGAGAACCCCCCTATCTTACATTATTTGGAATTAACGTTGAAGAACTTCAATTTTATATATTTTTTGCTATTGGAAATTGGAGACGGGTACTTTTAATTTAATTATACAAATTTGTTCCCCGTGCAGGAATTTATTTGAAAAATAAAAAGAAACGTAACGAGGCTGAGCCAACCGGCGTACAATTTATATTATCAGGAGTCAATGGTGACTCCTTTGCATTAGTACAAAAATTAACAAATAGACATACGATTTTTCGTGGACTATTTCTACCTGAACCTGATTCGAAAGGTAGAAAGCGAGCGAAAATAAACAGATTCACCAACCACGTTAGACTAATGGAGACGGAAGAAGTTTTTATTATTATAGAACATTTTATTATCAGGCGATCGCACAATCA
Source organism: Belonocnema kinseyi (assembly GCF_010883055.1). Lineage (NCBI taxonomy): Eukaryota > Metazoa > Arthropoda > Insecta > Hymenoptera > Cynipidae > Belonocnema > Belonocnema kinseyi. The sequence goes on from NC_046657.1 coordinate 37,914,060, forward strand.
GAGATATGTTCCTTATGAAGCGTATGGGTTCTGAATATTTGCCTGGAATAATAGCTGGTCGATCAGTTCGACCCAGAAATTCATGAATTTTTATAAATCGCACCTACAATGTGTCAGTTTTTGTGCCACATCCAAGTGATAAGCGGTTAAAAATTTCCTGATTTAGTTACAACTGGTATTATCTGTTTGAAACTTAAATTATTTTAATAAACAATAATTTTTTTCGTCCAAATTTCAACTGTTCTAATGCATTTTCCTTTTTTTTAACATTGAACACTTCGCGGAAAATTCCACTATTTAATTGGAAATTTTAGATACGAGCGTGGGGTAAAAAGTTTCTGGCCTGATAAAGAAAAACTAATTTTTTCGTTTTTCTTTCACTTTAGTTTTCAAAATAATCTCACTCCTCCTTCTCTATGTCCAAATGTTCATGTAAAATATTGCGTTTACGCTCAGTTAACATCTTAGTAGTCTCAACTATCGCACTTACATTTAATCTGTAGCCCTCTATCACTATTTTCTGAATTATTTCGATCTTTTCGGTAGTTGCGACCATAACGGGGCGTCCTGAACTTGGTTCGTCCGAAGTGCTCACGCGACCTTTCTTAAATTCCGAAACCCACTGTTTAACCGTCAAATATGATGGAGAAGAGTCTTTCAGTGGAAAAGAAGCTTCTAATGTACCCCCTAAGGGTTTACAATATTTTTGCACCTTCTTCTCTATTCCTTTACACACCCCCCATACACTTACTTGGTGATGAGAGGGGGACCTACAGTTAAAGGTGGGTTCCGAACTACCAAGAGCAAACGGAGTGGTTGCAAAACCTACGCTTTAGCCCCCCCCCCCTCCCCGACCATCACCCCACTCAAGAGTTTAAATATAAATTGGCCTTTAAATATTTTAAAAATGGAGTAAATAAAACAGAAGAATGTTCTGTTAGTGATCATCTTCATTATCAATAAATATGCACTTTATATGGCGTGCTTGCATTATTACGGTTAAAGGCTTTCGGGCGCTGACTTTTCAGGTAGCTCTATAGGTTTAAAATATATGGAGATATCGAATAAAGTATCTTACATCACTCGCAGGGTTACTCACGTCTGTACACAAGGAACTCAATGTTCACACTAATCGGCGATTTGATATACTATTATTAATTTATTTTTAGTTTGAATTTATTCTTTTCGGATATAAATCCTGGTTTTATATTTTTTGCCAAGTAATCATTGTGTCGGTTGAAAATTCAATTATTTTATGGAAAATATACTTTATTCTAAAAACCTTAACAATTGTGATAGAAATGTATTGCTTTTGGATGAGAATTTAACGATTTTCCATAAAACTTGCCTATTTGGGTTAAAAATTGTGCAAGTTGGTTGACAGGCTCTTTATCTCTTGACTGCAGAATCATTCTCGTTTAAAAATTAATTACTGTTGATGAAAATTGGCGCTGTTCACTGTGTGATTGGTGCGACAATTGTAAGTGTCGGGTGAGCAGCTCTACCAAAATTCTATCCATGTGAGCACCGAATCCTACGAAAAAAGTACGGCTCAAGACTTAAAATAGGGAGAAAATTTCAAGAAGAATAAGCATTTGGTTTAAACCATTCTGTTTAAACCATTCTAAGGCAGAAATAATTGTTTTAATATTTTGAATATAATTGTTTTGTATTAAACATTTTTTATTCTAATTTAGCATTCCTAAATATTGGGAGAAATTTAGTATTTTTCCAAAAAAATTCATTTGGAATCACTACTCAAAGCCTATGAAATTTCAATCTAAATATTTTATTTATATCGAAGAATATTCATTTATTCATCAATATCTATTGTATCACCTTCAAAGTTATCCCCCTCAGACATAATACACTTGGGTCAGCGCTTTTTACAATCCTTGAAGCACTTCTGATATGCGCTTTTTGGTATGCCCTTGAGCTCTTCCAGCGATGCGGTCTCTATCGTCTCAATCATGGAAAAACTTCGTCATTTCATGGGTCTTTTCAGATTTTGACAAATGAAAAAGTCGCAGGGGGCCATGTCCGGCAAATACGGTGCCTCAGGCATAATGATAGTGTTATGTTTAACCATAAAATCGTTAACAACGGCGCATAAGTTCAAGGTCATATTCCTTATTGTTCCGTCTCTAGATTAAGTGTAATTTTATTGAATTTTTTTCTAAAAATAGATTTAATAATTCGAAGTTTATAATTGTTTTGTTCCCTTGCTGAAATTCTAATGTTTTAAAAATAAAAATAAAAAGAGTGCTCAAAATTCTATGCATTTTGAGACACACCAGTATTTAAATTTTCAATTTGACAATCTCTTTAGTGTTCAGAAACTCTAGTTTTTAATCTTCTCCGGGTTTCCCAGATGTAAACTTTATAGCATTTTATCAAGTATACGTCACCTGATACATTTTCATACATTTCTCAATCTTTTTTATTCAAAATAAAATCGCACAGGACCACAAACCCCCTAAGCCTGCAACATAAGAGGGACTAGAACGTCATCATTTCTCTGATGTCATGATGTGAAAGCACAGGGGTGAGAATAGTCACAGAGGTGTCTTTTCGCTCCAACGTGACGTTGGAAATGGTTTGGGGTATGACTTACAATATTTCTTTTATCAGTCACATTCCTTAAATTCTACAAATTCCTTAAATTGCATGAATTCCTTCAATTACACGAATTCCGTGAATTCTTTTGATTCCTTGAATTCCATGAATTCTTTTAATTCTATAAATTCATTTAATTCCATAAATTCATTGAATTGCATTATCACGCGCGCACAGCTGCTGCCTTGCTAAAAATATTCTTTTTAAGAAAATCAGTAAAAAAAATGGTCAGTACCGGTAATTTTTTTTTTAACCCGCGCCGAGATTTTTTACCGGTATCGACAGTGTATACACTTCGTTTAAAGAAAGCTGTCAATTGTTTATACTGGCCGATGTCTGTTCTTTATATGAGTTTATTGTACTTTTGAGCATCGACTATTTAGACCGCAGAGTAGGGGGCGCATATTTGTCAGAAAATTGGACAATATAAGCTTTCAGAATATTCTTTGTTGTCGAAGTAATTAGATTTGTGGCTTTCCCCTCCATATAGGTTAGACAAGTCGCTTCGTAAGTTTGTCGTGACTGAAAGGCAACAATTGGTCATTAACAGTATCAGATATACCTCGAAATTCTTCGGGTATGCAAGCATTTTAATTCTTACTTCCATTTTCGTTATTTCTTTTTACCATAATGTCAGTGATTCTCTATAATGCTCACTAGATGCTCACGTCAAATCACTAGATATGTCAGCCAATAATAGCTTTGCTGTTAATAACCATGAGGATATCATTGGTTGATAGCTCTAGGTTCGACAAAACAAATATTTCTTCACTGATTGATATAATCTTTATTTTTTATAGCTATTATTACATAATTCGTAAACACGGTCACTACACATGACCGCTCACTCCAGCTTATTTCGCTATCGAAACACTTCGATCTTAGTTACAAAATCTCGGCCAAGTATTTTCGGGCAGCTTCGCGCTGTCTTTGGAATTGAATATAACATATTTCCAAAAAGGCTCGATATTATAAAATATTTTTAATTTATCCATTTCTTTCTTAGGCTTTTTTACTCATGTCCGTTTTTTATGTAAAATAAATGTTCAAAAACAACAGTTTAAAACATATAAAATGAATAATTAATTTTTTTGATTTATTTCACAAAAGTCATAATACTTTTCTTTGTTAAAGATTCAAACCGTTTCAGAAATATCTAAAATTGATAAAAAATAAAGAATAGTAGACTTCAAAACTGGTTTAGTAACCTTAATGACAATAAAAAACAATTTTCTGCTACGTAAGAACATCCATAAAATGTACAGTTTTCGATTGATCTCATTCTTTTTTTATACTTTTTCACTAAGCTTTAAATTTAAAATAACACTTTCTAAAAAATAATTGAAAATATTTAGTAAAAAATGGAATTTAAGTTTGAACATGAACTATTTTGAATAGTGCTTGATACTTTTTTTATGAATATAATACTTCGAAATCCGAAGAAAATGAAATTCTGTAAAGAAAAGTCGAGCGCAAGAACTTTTATGTTGAAAATGATCGATTCTCACATTGTGTGGATGGAAAATATTCTTTTGCTTTCTACATGAACTCTTGATTTTGTTTATTTACAAAATTTGTAACTATTAATATTTAATCATTCTTTCATAACATATAATAGTTTCTTAATTACAATTTTTCAAAGGCTGCTTTTGACTACATTTTCCTTCTAATATATTTCTTTAAAAAAGGGAATAACAATTTTAAAATTGATTAAACAATAGAATAAAAGTATTTCTAAACATTTTTTTAAGGCTTGGAACTGTGAATCTAACCTAACCGCACGAAACACAATTAAACTGATTGTGTTGTACCGTTCTGTTTGCGGTACCGTTTGAATCAGCTTGGGCTTAACCTGCAAAGAGGTCAAACCTATCCTAACCTAAATAACCTAACCTAACTTAACTTCACGTGACACAATTAAACTCATTGTGTTGTCCCGTTGTGTTTGCGGTACCGTTTCATTCAGCTTCGGCTTAACCTATATGGAGGTTTAACCTATGCTAACCTAACAAAGCCCGACCTAACCTAACCTAGCCGAATGAAATTCAACCACGCGTGTAGCTATGTAAGCATACGGTTCTCAGTCTTAAATGTGTGCTATATTTAATACGAGGGTAGTACAATAAGTCCTTAGAATGACCAACAGATGGCGCGCGAATCGCTCCAAATCATCTGTTTTCAGTCAGCACCACTCCCGACTAGATATA
>NC_046657.1:37918982-37925730 GCF_010883055.1 Belonocnema kinseyi
TATAGAGCTCCAAGGAGATTATGTTGAAAAATAAAAAAAAAAATTTACCCAAAAAAATTGTTTTTATACTTCATTCTAAGGACTTATTGAACTACCCTCGTAGGTTAACTCGATCTTAACCTACAAATGAATCTAACTTAACAGAACCTAACGAAATTTTGCTTATCGCAACACAGCTTAACTTAAGTGTTCCCGTTGTAACACACTAAAATTCATTTCATTGTACTACAGGTGGTTAAAAATTTAGACGCACATTACTCATTTTAAGAAACTTAGAACTACAAGTAGAATTGGCTCCATTTCAATTAACCTGACAATGTTTGTATCAATTAAAATATAGAACTGTAACTTAAAAATGCAAGTGAATAAGAGTTTTATTCAAAATTTTTTTCTCTCTGCTTTTCTTAGACTTAAGAGATATATTTATACTATCTTTCGTGTTTACATTTTATCTTGCTTTTTATAGTAATTAAATTGATTTGTAGATCTACTTCAGTCTATTTTCTGCCTGCTATAACGTGTCCTTTTTTCTTCGAAGGAACGATGCAAAGGGTTGCGCTTACGTTTAAGACCTACATTCGTTTCCCTTTTCAACATCCACCAAAAATCAGCCATCATGATCTCGTCCCATCTACCCTGATATCGTTGTTCCATCAGTTTTATGCCATGATGAAAACGTTCCCCTTGTTCTTCGCTGAAATCACCAACATTTTCTGGAAACTTATCCAGATGGGAATCTAGAAAGTGAAGTTTTAAATTCATCCAGCAGCCTAATATTTTGTAGTTTCTTATCATTTTCGCAACAATATTCTCGTAGTTTAAACTTTTTTGGTTACCGAGGGAATTTGCGTTTACTGCTTTAAAACTTTCCCAAGCGTCCATTTCAATTTTCGTCATGTGGCTCACGAAATTAGTATCTCTTTTCAATATTCGAATCTGTGGTCCATCAAAGACTCCTTCTTTCAATTTAGCGTCTGATACATTAGGGAATTTAAGGAATATATACTTTTGGCATTGTCCATCTTTGTCTAACGCCTTGACAAATTGCTTCATGAGCCCAAGCTTTATGTGGAGGGGTGGTAGTAAATTTTTTTCTGGATCAACGAGGCTTTGGTTGATGATATTATGAGAACCAGGTTTGAATGAATCTCTTAAAGGCCAATGTTTTTTGCTGTAATCATTGGCTCGATCTCTGATATTTCACAGGCATATAAAGCATGGCTCTCTCGTGAAACCCGATTGTTGGCCTAATATCATTGTTATGATCTTGAGATCATCACATATTTGCCATTTGTGATTCGTGTAATTAACTTTTTCAAGAAGCATTTTAACATTGTTATATTCCTTTTTGATAACCGTTCAGTGAGCTATAGGGATAGAAACGTAAGTATTCGTGTTATGCAGTAAAACAGTCTTAATGCTGCGTTTTGACAAATCAATGAAAAGTCGCCATTCTTCGCCTCTGCACACATTTTTCTTCAAGTGGTTCATTAGTCCGTTAACGTCAGTGCAGTACACTAAAGACGTCTCTTCGTTTTTAACGAAAAACTTTCTGAATTCTTTGTCCCTGTTGCGATAGAATGAAACTTTTGTCTTTGGCTCTAGACGATTTCTTCTTTTGAGAGATGAAGCGGCAAATTCAGCGCCGTGCTTCTGTAATCCAAGATCTCTAATAAAATCATTCAGTTCTAGTTGCGACACTAATACTGGAACCTTCAATTTCATTTTATGCACGCCATATTCGTCATCTTTTTCGTCATTTTCATCGGAATCATCAGAACTATTTTCTGTTCGATTACTGGTTTCTCTACCGTCTCCATAACGCTGACATTCAACTTCCATTCTGTCATCTTCTAAAGCGCTTAAATGAGTCTGGCGTGCATTTTTATTGATTTCAGTTGTTCTTGTGACTGTGCACACATTAATGTACTAAATGTAATTTTTATTTTTGGCGTTGAACCCTTTGACGGAATTCATGCAAAAGTTGCAGTCCTTCGCAATAACGGCTTTCTTCCATGTGGTTGGTGTAGAGTACTTGCGGTACTTTTCGTTGTTTAAATTTTTTAGACGATACAACATAAGTCTGCAGGAATTGCAAATGACGTGAGGAACCCATTTTGTTTCTGGGTGCAGCAATTTACGGTCAAAACACTTTTCGTAAAGACTTATCACTTCCTCGTTGATTGATTTTCGCAAACTGCTCACTTCATATTTAGTGCAACTGTAACAGAATGAATCTGAGCTATTCTTGCAGGCATGCGATAGAGAAATGCTCGCGGTTTTTTTCCTTATAGAATGAGACTCTACACCAACCAAGTGATCCATTGATGAAGAGCTACGGTTGCATGATGACGACGTCGGAGAGTCCGCTTTCCCACAATGACCAGACGCCGATACTGGGGTTTTACCCTGCATCGTAATACACTTTTTACCTGTGTCTGCCATGACGGCATGAACGCCATTTACCCAGGGACTCAGCCAATGCGGATCCATTGCCCACCGTCACTACGTGGAGGTGCCCTGGTTACAGACACAGGCGAATAATGCTAGCAACAAGCGGTTACGAAACTCCAGACATTTACTACTATTAATGTCAAAATATGAAAGTACGCAAGAACAGAGATGCCAGCGTAATCGGTTAGGTTAGGTCAGGTGTTGTTAGGTTAGGATAGGTTAAACCTCTATGTAGGTTAAGCCGCAGCTGATTGAAACGGTACCGCAAACACAATGGGACAACACAATCAGTTTAATTGTGTTTCGTGAGGTTAGGTTTGGTGAGGCTAGGTTAGATTTATTTCTAGGTTAGGCTCGAGTTGATCCATTCCATGTAGCACACATATGCTACTGGGAAAATATGCTTACAGAGCTTTACGTGTAGCTGAATACATTTCTGTTAATTCAGGTTAGATGAGGTAAGGGTTCTGTTGGGTAAAGTTATGTTAAATAAGTTGATATCAGGCAAAGGTTGATCCTTCACAGTTGTCAACATGTTTTTGAAGTGAAAATTTGCATCACTGGCATTATTTTGAAATTTATTTGCCTCAGTGCATGATTTTTCGTCATTTTTTGAGGTTATGGCTCAACCATGACGTGATGAGTGATTTTTGATACCGAATTTGAATTCAGCGCCCCAAAATACATAGGAATACGTGTGTCTTGTTACCAAATCCGCACACTTTTTTTTGTGTGGCTGTGTAATTAACCCTACAGTACATTCGCTAATGACCCTGGCTGTTGATGCGACTAAAAACAATCAATTAATTTAAAAAATTACAAAATACAATACATTCGATATGAAACTGTTGAATATAATGTACACAAGTTCACATTTTCGAGGAAATCGATTGCGAAATACGAGACACGTGATGAGAATGTTTTCGTTAAATTCGAGGCAGCTTTAACAAAAAAAATCAAAGTCACCTAGTTACATTTGTCAAAACTTTGCCCTTCAATAATTAAAATTCTATACTCAAGTGTAAAGAAGTGACAAAAATGATTTCAAGATTTTCGTGGCTGACCTACTTTCTAGAGAATATAACAAGCACATTTCCTTGAAGCACACTATAGTGATGATTCGTCAGTTACAGTTGAGAACATATGTACCCCATTTCTGGGTGAAAAAAGCGTCTCTGAAACAGAAAAAATTGTTTAACTATTCACTCTTTTGGAATGCTAATATAACACATGAACAAACTTGATGGTCAAAAGCAAAATACAACGACTACAGTGCACACTTTAGTATCTATGGAGCACCAAAATGTTCATTAGTAACAGTGTGAATCGAATTGTCCCTTCTTGCATTAATCAGTGTTTTCTAACATTCGATAAGATGAGGGTTGTCTATATCCTGGTCTTATTTTCGGCGTTGATCATAAGTTGTATTGGTAAATATAATAATATTATGTATCTATCGCCTTGTGAATGAAACGGTTACATATTTTAGTAACCAGGGGTTGACATTTTACCCAAAATTAACTCCCTTGAAAAATTTGAAATTTTTTACAAATTTAAGCAAGGCAAATTTATGGCTGTTTGGGCTTCCAGAAAATACTTCAAACATTAACTTCTAAAATCAACTCCTCTCTACCAATGCAGATATGACTTTCTCAAAAACTGATATTTTTGAGAATTTTCCAGGCGCCATCCCTCAACCTCTAAAATGAAAATAATCTCTGTTTACGTCAATACAATGTATATATGACTGTCAGGAAAAAGATATTTCTGGGAACTTTTCAGTGTCAATAGAGTTTCTGATTCTTGGGCTCCTCGACACTGGATAATCCTCAAAAAGATTATTTTTTAACAATGGCATATCAATGTGGTAGAGAGAAGTTGATTTTAGACGTTAGGGGTTGGAGCCGAAGAAGCCGAGCGGGTATTTTCGAGGAGCCCAAAATTCAAAGACTCCATTTACACTGTACTATTTTTGAAAAGATTATTTATTTACAATTTCATATCTACTTGATTAAATTTGTTAAAAATGCCCATTTGTACACTGTCAGTATTTTTGGGCTACTACATTCGAATTCGTGTTTATAGATAGGTATTTGAATTTTTAGATTCAGGGGCGTTTTTTACGAAACATTGCAATCATTGGAGAGCCCAAGAAGGGCACAACAGTACTTTCTATTTTTTTCCAGGTTGAAGTATTTACTATTGGCAGTGGTTTTTTTAAACAAAGGGGTGGTTTTCAAAATGTTTGTGATTTGTATTTAAGAACCCAAAATAAGGCAAAAATCTGATGCATATTGTGTTTGCAGATTTTATTTTTGGCAAGAGGGTGGATTTTTGAACATGGGTATCGTTTTTGGATTTTTATAGTGCATTCGGTAGCCCAAAATGAGCCTAGAATTCTGGTATTCTCTGTTTTTTCCGAATTTGAGTTTTTGAATCAGTGGTAGTTTTATTTTTAGTGAGGGTGGTTTTTGGAATTGCTTGCTGATGCGTTCGGGTAGTAAATTAACAAATCTGTTTGAAAAAATCAACTTTTATGGAATTAGAAAGAAAGATTTTCGATTATTATTATTATTATTAAATTCACTGAAAATGTAATAAAAAAATTTTACGTAAATAAATCTGGAACATTCATCAGTTCTATTATATACAGGAATGTGACTTTTCTTATCACTGCCCTTCAAATGAGACTCAATTCTTAAATATGCTTGTGTCATGATTTTCGCAACAAGCAGGTTTTTTAAAGAATGACAGGCATCAAAAGCGCGCACTCATTTCTTTAAACATCTCGAACGAGATGAGTAATTTTTAGGTCAAGATTATGAATTTCTAAAAATAAACCGCTTCATATCAAAAAATTTAATTCCTTGTCTCTTAGAAAAGCGTTTGAGTTTACCACTTCGTTTATGGAAACAGATTGACCTTTAACATTTTTAAAAGTTGTGAAATTAAAAAATACCAAATCTTGTTCCAAGGGTTTTACATATTTCTGTTAAGAACAAAAATATAACAACAAATATTAATCATTGTTTTAAATGCTTCATTTATCATTCGTTTTGGAAAATTTAAAATCGTTTATCCATTGACCTGCATTTTCTAGAAGCTAAATCATATTAAAATAAATTTTAAAAACCTGTTATTTTTAAAAACTTGTTAAATTATTTTTAAATTTTGCAATTATATCAGTAGAAAGAAACAGTGCTTTTTCATATCTCTACCTGAACCTTAAAATAAATATCTCTTTGTCTCCTAAAAACTATCACCAAAAGTTTCTTGTAGGTTAATTTAAATATTAAAAATGTAGTTTTCGGTTATTAAATTTTATGTTTCAAAGTATATTCTCAACAAGAAATGTAATACGAAAATTATGTTTTAAACAAAAATATTTTAATTATAATAAAATATAGTTATTCGCAAATAGACACAGTTTAGACAAAATAGATGAATCTTAAGCCAAGAAAATTAATTTTTCAATGGCATTTGAATCAAAAATGATGAAATTTTTTTTAAAGGAGACGTGTTCTCTACAAAACAGTTTAATTTTTTATAATGAAAATATGAATTTTCAAATCAAAAATTATTTTTCTACCGTAGAGATAAATTTTCAATCGAAATGATGAATTTTTAATAAAAATATATTGATTTTTAAGCAGTTGCATTTTTAATCAAAAGAGACAAATTTTCCACAAAATAGTGGACTCCTTACTACAAAACATTTCAAACCAAACAAATTAATTTTCTACCATTTATAGTTCAATTTTCAACCGAAAAAGGTTTCTTAATCATGAATGAAAAAAATTTAACTTAAATTACAATTTTAAGGGATAAATACTTTTAACTACATAATAAACTATTAAAATAAACATTTCGTTGTTGGTTGTTTATTCATTTGTTTTTCAAGTGATAGGAATATATAATTTCCCTAAGAATCTTCAGAAAAAAAAATTTTCAAGACTTCAGGTAACGAAAAAATATTATATTCTTATTTTTCAGGGTATTAAAAAATGTTGGTAATAATTCGAATTAGTTTCAACGATATTTAGGATTTTCAGTATTTCAAATATTTACTATTTCAAAAAGTTTGAAAACTCTTTTAAATTTCAAGAAAATTGCTCTTAAATCATTTACACATTTTCGAAACTTTGTAGCAATCTCTTAAACTGTTTTGAAAACTTTTTTTAAAATTTTCTCTACTAATTTGAATTCCAAAACAAAAAGTCATAAAAAATCAATGCTGTCCCAAAAGTATCCGATACACCCCGATTTCTCGGTGCTTAATTTATTCTTAGTCGTC
>NC_046657.1:37925740-37964940 GCF_010883055.1 Belonocnema kinseyi
TGTTTGATTGAACAAGACGCTAATATCGATGTTCCACTTATTAAAGCACTCTTGAAATCCAGACTTCGGAATCGCTTTTAGTGCATTCGTCGCATTAGTTTCAACAGTCTCTTTCTCTCTCTTTCTCAACAGTTTCAGGATCATAACCATAAACCCATGTTTCATCACCAGTAATAACTGGTAATCACCAGTAACTTATCGGTATCTCGCGCTACTGACGAGAAGGTTTGCAGTTGCTGGTGACGTTCGTACAATCCAGAGGTCGCCAAAGTCTCTCCGCGCAGACATGAACGTAGGTCGGATACTTTTGGGACAGCCCTCGTATGTACACTCATTGTATTAAATATATAATCAAAACCCATCTTTCATGACAAGAATTTTTTTGACATTTAATATATTAGGTATAATACATAAGATAGTCATTTACATATAATAAATCTTCAATTAAAGAAATTAATTTTTAACTGAAATACGAATACTGCCTAAAAAATGACTTCTTGAAAAACTGGTTCAACCAAAATTATCAACAAAAATAGTTGTATCCTCAAATGGTTTATTCCACCCCTTTAAATGGCAGACCAGTCAATGTAATATATACGTATATGTATATGCGTACACACGTACATATACGTATATCAGTTTTAAGTGTTTTGTGGGCGCCAGCCAGGTCCTTTAAATCACCTTATATAAAAGAAAAATATTAAAATACAGCCCGGCAAAATATAGAGAAAATAAAATTCGCTAGTAATCTGAAAACGAGAGAAAAAACAGGAAAATCTCAGGTGGGATTCTTAAGGTCAACAACGGCCAATTATAATTTTCGAAAAGAAGGAGAACACCGGCATTTATTTTGCAGCTAATTTACATCATATAATAAAAACGGTCACGTGTCCGAAGGCCCAAAATCCACCGGGAGAATTTTACGTTAGAAAATTACCCTTAGACTTTACAGCTACCACGATATGCGCTGACTTGAACCCACAGATTTAGAACAAGGAGGCACACTTAGGAGGGGCCAGGCCGGGCGATGGCCAAAGCAAAGTTTCAGAAGACCTCATAGATCGACACACTTCCGCCATAGCCAAGCCTGCCAAACAAATAAAAGGAATTACCTCTGACATCCTGGTGTCAATATAGTTTTCGTATATCTTTGATTTTTTTATAATATTGAATGTCCCAATCCAATGGAGAATAACAAGGTTCAATATGAATCAGAATCCGAGACAATTCCAAGTAATTTCGGCAAGAATGATGTCACAATTATAATAACGATGGTGCCAGGCGGGGACCAAGAACGAAAGTGACAGGTCCTGTGCAACGCGCCTAGACCGTCAACTCAACGGGTTTCTCGCATCAGGGCGCGTTCACAGAACCTCAAGCCGCAACGCACTACCGGAGAAACTCGGAACTACTAATCCCTACCATCTAAGAGTCATTTCTACAATGATTTTCTAAATAAATGCTTAAATAACGATACAATCTATAATAACTCTTAGTAGTAAGTGAGCTTCTCTGGTTTCCAAAACAGAACGGCCTTGAAGTAAAGTGATACTTGAAATATGTGAAAGTTCCTGAGTTTTAGCAATAGGCGGGAAAATCTGAAATTACAAAAGAGCTAATATGATTTTTACAGAAATATCGCCAAAAAAGGTTTATCAAAAGTTATTAATAATTGAACACAGGCTAAATTAGGTACTTTAACGCTTACTGAGGAATTTTTGACATATTGCGAGAATTTATTTTTCACTCAGCACAGAAATCGACCAAACCCGAATCACAACGCCACTATTGAGAAAATCCTAAAACTAAAATTGATAACTAAAAAAATCTATGACCTAAGTAAATGTAACGAAGTAACCCGGAGCTTCACTCGGCAGCGCGTCACCTAGAGAGAATGAACTAACACAAAGCTAAAAGTTTCGTTAATCTCCTACTCGTTTGACGACGTAAATGCTAGTACAAGCCTGGCCTGAACGGGGATTATGAATTTCCGTGAAACTTACAATGAAAAATATCCGAAACTCCGGTAATTTACAGTAACTCTAATTTTTGAGCAGGAAAATTCGAAAAATCTGTAACTGAAACAGAAAATTGAGTTCACGATTTAATTAACAGGTTCCATTAGCATACATCTATAATCCACGTGGATCCATCGCTCTAATATACAAATATAAGTAGCCTATTAAGTAATTGCGATCACAGAGAGCGCGCATGCGTATATTTACAAATTTATTAAGCTTACGGCATACACAGAGTTACCGATTTTACATTTTATAACTTTCCGGTAGTCGCTCGTTGCATAGTCGAATCTCCAAGTTGACATCCAAATGATTTTCCATCCGAAGACCGATGAGACCACACTTGCCAAGTTTCTGATCGTTGGTTGTAAATCTTCCCCAGTTTCCATGCATTTTGAACCAATGTGACGTAGTAGGATCAGGGCAGGTTAGGTGGCGAACCAGGTGCAAAAAGAATTTCTTCCTCGAGGAAATTGAAGTCTAAGTAAACCTTAAAGGCAACCAACTAAATTTTGTCATGATTTGTCACTATACAACAACTTTTAAGTTCACCAGGTGAAAAAATACATTTGAGTTTTAAACTAACCTTGGAGGCAAGTCACCAAATTTTTTCATGATCCGTCACTATACTATAACGAATTTTTTTCATGACTCGTCATTGTACGATGACAATTGGTTGGTTGCCTCCAAGTTTTATTTAGGACTCAAGTTCCCCGAGGCAGATGTATTTTTTACACCTGTTGCACTTGGAGGTTATTGTAAAGTGACGTATCATGACAAAATTTGGTTGTTTGCCTCCAAGGTTCACTTAAAATTCAAATTCCTCGAGGGAGATATATTTTTTACACCTTGTACACTTGGAGGTTATTGTATAGTGACAATTCATGACCAAAATTGGTCGGTTGCCTCCAAGGTTCACTTAGAATTCAAATTTCTTGAGGGGGATGTACTTTTTACACCTGGTGCACTTGGAGGTTATTGTAAAGTGACGAGTCATGCCAAAATTTGGTTGGTTGCCACCAAGGTTCATTTAGAATTCAAATTTCTCGAAGGAGTTGTATTTTTTGTACCTGGTGCACTTGGAGGATATTAGATAGTGACGAGTCATGACAACAATTTGTTGGTGTCCCCCAAGGTTCATTTACAACTAAACCTCCTCGAGGGAGATGTATTTTCTACATCTGGTGCACTTGGAGGTTATTGTATAGTGACGCATTATAAAAAATTAGGTTTTTTGCCTTCAATGTATATTTAAAACAAATGCAACGCAATTCTACAATCATGGGATGCCACTCCCATGCTCGACCGGTGCTATCAGAAATATCTAAAGCTGATAAAAAATAAAGAAGAGCGGACTTTGACTGGAAGATTCTAATGTGTCCCCTAAGGGTTTATATTTTTCTTGTATCTTCTTCTTCATTCCCTTACACACACCCACACGCTTACTTAATAGCGTGAGGAAGACTTACAGTTTAAGGTGGGTTCCGAACCGCCAAGAGCAATAGCTTTAAGTACTCAGAGTAAACCTTTTTCTCTAGAGGTACTGGTCCCATGACTCTCCGGAGATAAACTACTCTCTTGCTAGGCTAGTGTTCACCGCATGGGCCGCCGAGACTCTTCTAGAGTGCGAGGTGGGAAACGAACCCGCAAGCCGACGGAGTGGGTCCAAAGCCTGAATGTATGAGACATCACTTTATTGTGAATAACCACTTAAGTTAAACAGGGAGCGAACTCAGCTGATTGCGAGATTTGCGAGGTTACGTTCTACAACAATCAATAATGGTAAATATTTCCTTTTTTCATTCTGGCTATTTTAAGGCGACTTTAGTTTTTTGAAGATAATTTTTTTCAAGATTCTTCATTATTGGCTTCGTTATAAAAAGAAAATGTTTGCCGTTATAATGCCAAAAATTGAAGCTAATACCAAGAACTGGAGAAATGAGAAAATCAACTAGTGATAGCATAAATTAAAAAAAAATAAAACATAAAAATCAGAAGATTGTGCTTTTAAAGAATGGACAAATGTCAGAATTATTTAACTGTACATTATTTTAATTGATTCTTTAAAGAAAAACTGTTGAGCTATCAAGCACGCAATATGTATTATCATTCGAGAAAAAACAAATTAGTTTCTAAAATATCATGATTCAGGGTGACCGCTGGACCGGGAAACTGGGAAATGAAAAGTTTGATGTCAACTTTTTTTAAACGCTAAGCGTAATTGTTAACTTTTTCAATCATAAAATCGTTAAGTTTACAATGTGTAATTCTTAAATATTTTACCATGGCAATTGTTTATTTAAAATTTTCATTTTTAGGGTATATTTTCCATTTAAAGAATTTTAAAGTGCAGTGTTGAAGGCTTACTTAATAAAAGATTAAAAGCTTTTGCGATTGAAATTTTTTGACAAAAAGCGTTTAAAGTTGATCAACTGCAAATATAAATTCATTAATGATTTTTAAAATTGAACTGCAGTTCGTGTATTCGAATTTGAACAATAATTGAATGATTTTATGGGGCGATTCTAAATCAGTTGAAATTAGACAATTTCCAGATTTTGACGTTAAAAATTGAACAACCTCGATTCAAAAGCCTTCGTAGTTAATCAAACTTAAACTTCCGACTGTAACTTTATAAACATTCTGTTGTTTCAGTAAAAAATATACCATTCTTAAACTTTTCAAATTAAACATTTTTGATTAAGAAAAAGGGCAATTTTTTAATAGTCAGCAATGTTTGAGTGTTTATTAAAAATGGAGTATTAAAAATTAAACAAATCGAAACTAAATTGATTGAAACAGAAAGCCTTGAATCGTTAAAATTTCAGGGAGTTAAACTCAAGCTTAGAACGTCACAATGTTAATTTTAATATTCTGTTCAAAAAATTTGTATTTACAAGTAAAAATGTTGACTTTTAATCCGCGAATAACAGATAAACCTTTTAAGGATTATGAAAGGTTTTAATATAGTAAAAAAATTGTCTTAAGATTCCTAGTAAAATTCAAAATGATTTTTTTACTTCGTGAAATAAATTTCAGAAGAAAATTTATGAATACGTCAAAACAATAGCAAATTTTAATAATTAAATAATAATTGAATAAGTATGAATTTGAAAAAAAATTGGAATAAGTTTAAGAGATATTAAGAAGTTTTAAACAAGTTCAATAATAAGTTAGAACTTTAAGGGATGTCAAAATATTTCAAACAAAATGCAGGTTTTTTAAGATTTCAAACAAAAAATCTAAAAGCTTTTCAAGCATTTTGAAACGCTTCAAAACATGAAAAAAATTTATTTTAATTCTTTACGAAATTGACAATAATTTTTTATTTTGAAAAATTAATTTGAAGTGAATATTTTAAAATATTTTTGAAAATGTCCAAAATTAAAAACAATAATGTAAAGATTCCAAAACATGTAAAAGAAAATGTCGATTTTTAAAGATTTCAATACCAAATTTGGTAGAGCCCAAAAATCAGGAACTTCATTGAGGCAAGAAAATTCGTGAAAGATCTTTTTTACGTCATATATACGTGGTATATATGACTCGGTCAAAAAATAGTATTTTGGAGAATTTTCCAGTGCCGGTAGAGCCTCTGACGTTTGGGCTCCTTGCAACTACCCACTCCGATTTTTGGGCATCAACCCTTAACGCATTAATTCAACCCCTCTTCACCACTTATATATGACTTTGTCAAAAAATAATTGTTTTTTACAATTTTTCACTATCAGTAGAGTCTCTGATTGTTGGATTTCTCAAAAATACCCACTCGAATTTTGGTCTCCAACACTTAACGTTAAAAACCAGCCCCTTG
This sequence comes from Belonocnema kinseyi, assembly GCF_010883055.1. Lineage (NCBI taxonomy): Eukaryota > Metazoa > Arthropoda > Insecta > Hymenoptera > Cynipidae > Belonocnema > Belonocnema kinseyi. Next base: position 37,931,573 of record NC_046657.1, read on the forward strand.
TTAACAATCGATCATGATTTCGTCCAAACCAATCTTTTTCGGAGTAATACAGTGTTACTAAAGTCTCTAATATTTTTCAAATTTTACGGTGCAAATGTAGTCTTTGACTTTGGGCTTTTCAAAAATGCCAACAGCAAGGTTTGAATTTTTATTATTGGATTGGTGTCTTTGTACATATCGGTGTTTTTTTTTTACATTTTTGTGTAGTGCATTCGAGAGCCCAAATAACTCCAAAATCTGGTGCATTTTGTGTTTTGCAAATTTTATTTTTCACAATGTGGTTGTTTTTTGAAAATTCACGTAGTTTTTGAATTTGTTTTTCGTGCATTATGGAGCCCAAAATAAGCCAAAAATTCTGGTGTTCTTTTTTTTACGAATTGGGGTTTTTCCATAGGGGGTAGTTTTATTTTTAGTAGAGATGGTTTTTGGAAATTAGATGTTGCTGCGTTTAAGAGCCCAAAAAGAGCCCAAATTCTGAAGTGTTCGATTTTATTTATTTTTATTTTTATATAGTGGAGATGCTGGCTTGATTCAAGTCAGCACCTCCACTCAAAATTTGAATTTGAAAAAAAGTAGCGGAGCCCAAAAATCGGCAATACAGCCCAAAAGAAGCCCAAAAATCTGACACAAAGATATTTGGGGATTACGTTTGTGAAGGTGATAGCTTGATAGACCTCATTGAGCTTCCCTTCGGTTTCTTCTTTAAAAACTAGAAAAAAACAGCAAGATCAACTTTATATTGTTAAAATTCGGATTCTACATTAAAATTTGCATTAGAAACTCACGTAGTAATCGAAATACTTTTTCTTGCAGCGTTAAAAACTAAAAAAAAATAAAATACCTGACATTTACATGGGCCAAAGGCGGCTCCAAATGCATCTTCTTTTAGTAGAAGTTAATAAGCGTTTCGACTGTAACTTTAAGAATTTCGCCTAGATGCTAGCGCCACGCAGTGTAAACCGCAAACAACAACCCTGCGATGCAACTGAGAAAGAATTTTATTTTTAAACTTCGCACGCAACATACTACTTGAGCTATTATGGATGCACTTGAAGTCAACTTCAGCAGAAGTTGATGACATTTTTTAACATTTTTAACGCTGCAAAAAAAATTATTGTGATTACTCTATGACTTTCTAATAAAAATTTTAATGTAGAATCCGATTTTCAACATTTTAAAAGTTGACCTTGCTGTTTTTATGAATTTTTCAAGTAGGAACCGTAGGGGGACTCAGTAGGGTCTTTAAGGGTACTTTGTAACGGTTTCTTTCGGTTCTTTCGGTCCGTCAGGGTTAAACACAATTAAATTGGATTATGTAAAATAATTTTCTTTAGAAATACCATCATGTGTCTCATGATGCTAAACTGGCAAGACTTTTTTTGTCACTGGCAGTTACGGTGTTGGAATATCTTAAAATCTTGAAAATATTTAGAATGAATCTGTTATATTATCAGAAAATGGTACTTTATCGACCTTCAATAACAGAAAATGCTTAACGTCTTAATCAGGTTGGATTGAAAATAATATTTTTAAATTAAAATTAAAATAATTTCTTAAAAAAAAGATCCTACTTTTTCTTTACTTTATTGGGAATCCAACCACAAAACTTCTGATTTCCGAGCAGGTGCTTTTCCAGTTGAGCTATTCGAGTTTTTACTAGAGGTATTGAAGCCATTAGAGCTATTATTTTTGGTTCGATTCCCAATGGAGTAAAGAAGAAGTAGGATCTTTTTCAAAAAATAATTTTAATTTTAATTTGAAAATATTATTTTCCATCTAGTATGCTTAATACTTTAAGAATTTTCTGTTAATGAACATACTTAACTTGATCAATATTGTAGATTTTCTGCCTTCATGGTTTGGAGGGTTGTCTACTGTCGGTAAGGTACCATTCGCTGATGATATTACAGATTCAGTAAAAATAATTACTTGTACCATTAATACCTAGCTAGAAATTGGCGTTATTTTCTTGAATTAAGAGTTCTTATTCTGATCCCTCTGATAGCTGAATTGAAAAAGCACCTGACCGGATATTAGAAGTTTTGAGGTTCGATTACCAATTTAGTGAAGAAGGAGTAGGATCTTTTTTTTAATAAATAATTTTAATGCGTGTCTTGAGAATATTTATAAAGGTCGTGAATCATTTGAAATAACTGTCGATCCTAAAATCGTATTGTATAATTATGCTGTACAGTCGGTCGCCAAACCTGGACATGTGAAAAATATGAGAGTAAGATTAAGGCGGTTGGTATGTAATTCCTGCAGAATGTATGCGGTAAAACGCTAATGGACAAAGTGATGGCCGGATTCCTAAAGAATGTGATGATAATTTTTGCAATATTTGGCAAATGTAGATCGTCGATCTACATCTAGATCGTTTGGATCAGATATGATAAGTTTTGTATTTATGAGCAGTCTTTTTACAGAATCATCAGAAAGGCGAGCAGAGATCGACCTCAATCGTGAACCGGTACCAAGCCCATACAGTGAGTTGAAAATTCATGTAATTGATTGAAAACTTGAACAAATTTTGGCAGAAAATTCTTTCCTTTGTTCAAAAATTAATTTTCAACTGAAAATTGTACTGTTTTATTTTCATAAAAAAGATTGGTTAATTAAATGAAAAGGTTTGTTGAAGGCTTTATTAATTATTACCCTGGTTGACACTATTAACACCAACTACTATTTCATTTTTCGTCGAAAATGTATATTTTTAAATTAAAAATTAAGCTTCTTAGACAGAATTCCAAATGCATCTTTTTGGTTGAAATTTAAAATACTTGAGTGAAATATTTAAATATTCTATTGAGTATCTATCTTTTGTGTTAAGAATCTAACTGTTTTTGTTGAAAAAACTTTTAAGCCTCCCCACCAACTGCCAGGTCTTACAACCCCTAGGGGTGGTATTATTTTCTTTCTTGACTGCAAAAATCTTTTTACATAACAATTTTTCATTTAGGTTTGAATATTCAACCCTTTTGATTGAATACTTATCATTTAACTTGCAAATTCGTCCTTTTCAATAGCAAATTAATATTCTAGGTTTAAAATTAATTTATTGGTTACAGTTACATTATTGAGTTAAAAATAATTTAAATTGGAGATTTTTACTTTGGAGAAAATAGGCGGTAGTTGAGCTTGTATAGTCGCTGATTAAATATCTGATTTTAGATTTGAAAACTTTAAAATGGAGAATTGAATATGGCGGACATGAATTATTAGAAATGTCCGGACCTTCATAAAATTGGTGACACTTTATTTTTGGAGCCGCTGAATCTACATCTAGTTTAAAATTTTTCAATGTAAAACGGCGGATCCAATATGGTGGGACGAATTTCTAAAAAATATTTAGAACCTTATCATTTATTTAATGTCATTTCAGACCAGCTCTTGTTTCGACTTATTTTGTTTTTTATTACTAACGTTCAATTTACAACCGAAATCATGTTTCGATTCAGCGATCTTAAAACGTATGCATTATTAATTTTATTCAAGCCCCAACATTTTTTATTAATTATATCCGCCATATTTAGTTTTCAAAATCCAGCATCAGACTTCATTTCAAAAACTCCAAAAACGTAAATATGAATAATTCAATCAAGTTTTAAGCATTTGTGATCATTTTGGTCCGCCAATTTGGATCTGCGATTTTGAATTTACAAAATCAAGCATTGGATTTTAATTCCGCGACCTCAAAAACCTAAGTATTACCAATTGTATCAATATCTTAACATTCCGAATAACTCTTGTACGCCATATGGGACACCCATTTAGGATTTTGAAAATGAGTTTTTCGGTTCGCTGAATATGAATCTGACGTTTGATTGAAAAAATTTAAAATTCCAAATCCAATATAGAAAACCAACATTATAAAAAACGTTTAAAACTTCATCTAATTGTTCATATTCACGTTCTTGGGGTCTTTGAAATTAGATCTGATGTTATATTTTCAAAGTGTCATATGGCAGACATAAATTGTTACTGAAAATGTTCGGACCTTGATCAAATTCATGACGCGTACGTCATATTGGACTCACCATTTTTATTTTAAAAATATAATACCTTATTTGAATTGAGCGAACCATAAAACCCTAATATACTCAAGCAAAATTAAATTCGAACACGTTAAATAATTTTCGTCTGAAATTACCATATGCGTTATCATTCAAAAGTGGCACGACTAGTTGTTGATCGTATATGAGTCCCTGACAGTGAAGGGGTTAGGTGAGATATGAAGACAAAGTTTTATCAAAAATTCAAACAAGAATCTTTTCAAAATTAAAAAAAAATGTAATTTTTCCCTGCTGTATTCATCTAGGGGAAAACTGAGACGTGTAGGAGAAATTCTGAGGCCAGATTTAGATTGAGCAGCTCAAAACCCCTAAGTGGAGTCTAGGCGCTTGTCTCGTGCTGACCACTTATTTTTTGTGGGCCTGTGTAATTTATGAACTGGTTGATAAATTATTTCTTTCATTTTTGGGCTCACGTTCCGTTCCCAAATAGATTTTTATTTTATTTTCAAGGAGCTTTTCTAGTTGTCGTTTTTTACTTTCATTGAGTTCAACAATTTCCGATATCTGCCTCCCCTTTTGAGATTCTATTTTTGATTTTTATCAAATACTACTGAATTTCGGTTTCCTATCTACAAGCCTATTTTCATCATCTTTTGTTATCGGTTTATCTTTATTTTTTTATATTTTTAACTTCCTTATTCTATTTTACTGTTATTTCAGGTTTAGTTTTGGTCCAACCACAGTTACCGTGATGGGTCATGCGGTTGCATACCATACCTGTAAGCTTTCATGGGATAGCGGGTAGTGGGAATCCCTGGTAACCACCAATTTTCTGTGTCATAAGGTGGGATCATCCGTAGGACTTTCAGCATATCTGTACAAAAATGCTTAAGGGGTTCAATTCTAAAACTAACCTGAACATAACATTCTTTATATGTTTACCAACTTTGATTGAGACTACCACTTGCCTAAAAATATCGACCTTTTCACGGTTTGCCGCCATTATTTTGTCTTTATCTGAGTTTAAGAATTATGGCGTTCGGGTAGTAGGTTTTAATATATTTGGTTCTAATACCCGCTCTTCCAATTTCCCTGATTATACGCGCAATATAGGCGTTCTCTTTTACGATGAACCGTTGACATGAAATACGTTTCACTTTTTAAGTTGGGAATTTGATAAATTGTATTATTTTGATCTTGAATTGAGCCTATTGTCATTTGATTTAACTTTGGTAAGAATTTGTAGAAGAGGTTATACGGATACCTGGGTCTATTGTTTTGGAATCTGAGTTGGTAATGTCGTTGGAATCCAGGTTGGAAATTAGATTGCAAACGTAGCAGGAATCTAGGTCTGGAGATAGGTCTAAAATTCTACTGATAATGATTTGGGGATGGTAGCAGTGGAAATCAAACTTTTGAAATCAGATATTGATTTTTCTATTGTTTTGCACCTCCGTACGGGTTTTTACTTTAACCATTTTTATTTTCCCTTCAATCTTTATCATTCTCCGAACGAACGTTCGTACATTCTGCACAATTCCCATTTAAGGTTTTTTCTGGGGTAAAGTTTCATAAAGAGTTTTCTAATTTCTGTCTGATTAGCGTGGATGTCTTGAGTGAAGCATTTTTAAAGTCTTCATAAAAGTCTGATAATGATCTTCAAGAAGATTTATTTATGTAACACCAATCTTTTGCATCCTCAATAAGTAACGCTTCTAGGTTTTACAAAATATTGCAATTTTTTATTCTGTATCCATATTTAAATCTGTTGAATTCTGTTAGGAAATCACCTGGACTGTTTTCTTTGTCAGGTTCCTGTCAATTTGCAAGTGAATCAAATCGGACGGATGTCCTGTTACGAGATTGTTCTCTTCTATTTATTCTAGTATTTGGTTCTATTATTTTCTTTCCGTGTTAGAATTAGCTCATTTCTGGGGGGTCTAGTCGACTCCTTAAATTATCTTGTCCTTTTTCCCTTTCTTTGAAAAAATTTTCCTATTCTTGGTTCATAAGTTCGTTAAACTCTATACTTCCTAAAAGTTCGTCGGTTTCTAGAATAAACCGGGTGTTGTAGCTTTTCGTTATCCCGAAAAAATGTATTTTCTATAGACTCGAAGGTTTTTGTTGGTTCTGTTTTGGTTAATTGAGTAAGTCTGTCTTTTTCTAACACACCCTGCTAGATGGCCGATAATTTCAGTTGAAAATTGTTGTGTCAGAAATTAGAATACATTCTTAAAAATTCATTTAAAACATTTTTAAAACTGTTACCTTTTTGGTGAAAATTTTTCTTTTAAAGTTAATACTAAAGTATTTATTTTTGTAAGAAAATTAAGATTCTTGCTTAAAAGCATATTTTATGCTTACAACTATAAATATTTGGGTGAAAATGCGGTTTCTTCGTTGTTAAAAATTGAATTAAGTTTTTAATTTAAAAGAATTTTGTTTTGGGTTTGAAATTGAATTACTTGTTTTAAAAATAAGTTTGGAATTAAAATTAACTTTTTTGTTAAGAAACCGTGTTTTTGTGTTAAATAATTATCTTTTCACTTGAAAATTCAACAAATTGGTACTAATGTTTGTCTTTGTTAACTGCGAAATTTTTCTTCATTAAAATCTTTTGTTTTGGTTTAAAGGCTCATCTCTTTTCGTGATAGATTTTTTTTTATTAAAAATCCACTTGCCTATTAAAAGTTTGTCTTTTTCGAAATCTGAAGTTGGATTTTAAAAATTCAAAATAAGGGATACAATATAGCGGCCATTAAATGTTAAACATGTTTTGGCTTGGAAAATAATGGTACTAAATAGGTTTCTGCTACAGCCGATTTTAAATCTAATGTCAGATGTGCAAAATTCGAAGTGGCGAATTCATATGGTGGAACAAAATTGTTGAAAATGAAATTTTTAAAAATGAAAAATCGTTTTGATTTTTGCCAGGAATCAGGAAAATTTTTTTTATTTTTTTAAAACCTATTAATATACTTCAAAAAGCTTCTTATATTCGAAATACAAAGAAATCTATATTTTGTTTCAATTTTTTTTAATTCGCTCAAGATTCTTCCAAAAAAATTCTTTCTCTTTCGAACTTTTTCATCATTTTTATCTTAATTTACGTTTTCGCTTAAATGTGTAACCACTTTGTGTAAAATACTTTTTTTTATTCAAAAATAAGGCTTAGGCTGAAAATTCAACGATTTTTTGTTGAAAATTAATTTTTTTAGTTAAAAATTTGACCTTCTAGATTCGCAATTCAAATTTTATGATAGAAGAGCCACAGTGAATCAAAATTTGTAAATAATTTATTTCATGATCAAATTTATTCATGTATGTTTCTAAACATTATTGATATGTAATAACATTTTGATATATTATTTGATAATACAGGGAAATAATTCTCATTTTACCATTTTGTTCGCACACTAATATTTTTGGCGAAATTGAAAATAATTTAGGTTTTATTTTAAGAGGTTAATTTAAAGTTTTGAATATATCCGATAAGATTGAGAAAGAAAATGGATTATTGTGGAAAGTTTTGTCTAATCTGGAAGGATTTAATGGAATTCTAGAAAAATTTCGAATTTATTCCTTATTATTTATCGTGAGAAAATCTCAAAAAGTTTATTGCAAAATATACATTTCTGAATATTTCGAGAAAAAAAGCTTTCCAAGATTATTTAAATGTGTTAAAGAAGACAAAATTTTCCAATTATTCCTAGGAACATTTCGAACGATTTTTTGCTTATAAAATGTTTATTTTAAAAAATTTATAAAAATGTCAATAAGATACTCAAAAACTTTGAGGCAATTTATTCAAAATAAAAGCGATTTATATGTTTTATTACGATTAATATAAAATAGGTGCTGGTTAGTAGTTGTGTAAACCAGTTTTTGAAAAAAATCTACAGTTTATATTCTGTAACGTATAGGCTCAATTTTTTTACGTAACCAACTCAAAATTTGTTTCTCATGATTTTTCGCTATGATATTTTACAAGAAGGACTTATTCCTTAAATAACTTTAATTTTAATAATTACATAATGGTTGTTGTTTTTCCAACAATTAGGCACAATATTTTTACAAAATCTACTATCAATGTCCTTTCCGTGACTCTTAAACATTTTTGATAAAATACAAACGATCCTGGTAAAGAGTAATTAAAATCACATTATGTGTTGATTCCACTAAAAAATGCAGCTTATTTTTTGAAAATCAATCAAACGTTGATATTTCATAAAAAAAAGTGTTTAAATCATTTCCAAATAACATATATTTGAATAATTCTTAATAATACCTAACAACTGTCAATATCGAAAAATGACGCCCAGCGGGCACAAAATTTGGCGGCGTCTTTACGACATCGTTACGACATATTTACGACAACTTTACGACATCGCATGTCCATGTCGTTTCGTTGTCTTTGCGATATCGTAAAGACATCGTCAGATCATACGACTTATTTACGATATCGTAAAGAGACCTTAACGACATGGACATAGGATGTCGTAAAGTTGTCGCAAAGATGTCGTAGCGATGTCATAAAGACGTCGCCAAACTTTGTGCCTACTGGGCGGTCGTATATCAATTTTTTCTGCTGAAGAGTTAAGAAAGGATGGAATCTTCTTAACAGCTACACAAAAAGTCAAATTTCCTGTAGTCGCTGATCTTAAATCCGAAGTAAAGATGTCAAATAGAAATAAAACAATAGTGAATCCGATAAAGCGGACCATAGGTATAGGGTTCGTCATTTTTGAATTTGAAATTTTTCGGATTTAAAATTAGCGACCCTACAGACTTTTGCCTACTCCCAATAATGAAAGTTGCTTTAATAAAAAAGTGCATTTCTTTAAAGATTAAAATGGAGGCAGCAGATTCAATCGATTTTTTTTTCGCAGAATCGTTTAGTTCTAAGTTAATTTACTGGACGGATTTGAAATCAGAATGAATGGATCTTTTCTATAATTGCTAAAAAAATTATCTTTAATTACAAATTAAATTGACCCGCTACGTTTGTTCTATCAGAATTTGAGCAATTTTGATACAGGATTCATCATAACGACCCATAGTCCGCCGCTCAATTTCAGTTCACAGAAAAAACTCTGGGGGACTTTTCGTACCCTAAGTTTAAGAGAACGGATACCTTATCAAGTAGTACCATTCACAATACCAAGACTAATATTTGTTACAGGGAAATAATAAACTGGAATTAGCGCTAGATTTACACTTATTTCTTTCTGTGCTTACGGTATGATCGTGTACTTCAAAAATATGTAATCTTCTGTTTTTTGTTCTAGACGAGGAGCATCCTCCTGCCGTGCATTCCGCTTATGCCACGTCTTCTAATCATGCTACGACTTCTGCTTCTGAAAAGCAATCTCTTCATGCCCAGCCCGCGTTTTCTTCTGGCGAACCTCCCTCTTTTGTACTATTTAAAATGTATATTGAAGAACTTCGTTATGAACGATTTTACCCTAAATATAATCCGACCCGGGTACTTACAATTCAATTATGCGAGTTTTTTACCGGTTCAAGGATTTATTTGCAAAATAAAGACAATATGATCGATAAAGAGCTAACCGGAGTACACTTTTTCATAGCAGAAGTCAATGGTAACGCTTTGGCACTGGTCCAAATAGAACAAGATAAGAGCACGAGCTTACGTGGATTATATATACTTCCTGGTCCAAGAGGAGTACGAGCAATAGTAAACGTGTTCAACCGCAAGTTTAGAAAAATAAAAGACCACGAAAAAACGGACATGCCATTACCAAATAATAATCCGATCGCTACCAATTTTATAAGGGAAACTGTGGATGTTCCTATTGAGCTAGCTTATAGTTTCAAGTCCCCTCCTCCCAACGTGCCTCCCTATTCTACATTATTTGGAGTTTATATTGAAAGACTTCCATCCTATCGACTTTATCCCAATCGAGGTTCGAACCGAGAACTTTTAATTGAACTACACACATTTCTTCCCAATTCAGGAGTTTATTTGCGAAATGAGAGTGGATCAAAATACGCGATGCCGCCCCTAGCAAAATACGTGTTATTGGGAGTCAATGGTGACATCTTTGCATTCGTGACAGTAACAGAAAAAGGGAAAGCTATATTTAGTGGACTATATCTACCTCAACCTGATTCTTTTGGCAATGATCGAGCAAAACTTAACAAAATAAGCAAGAGAGTTAGCAGACTGGATGTAGAAGAACTCAATGACATTCAATTAGGAGACCATATCGCAGTCCCTACATATTTTCAAATGAAGCCTCGGAGTTCGGTGAATAAGCCCAAAAATAAAGTTGGTATATCAGCTCGACCCAGAAACACATTTAAGTTGGAAAAACAAACATTTAGTTAAATATTCCACTATTTAGAAATTGTACACATTTCAAATTTTTTGGAAAATTATCATGAACTATTACATTTTTTGTCGAGAAATAGGATTTTTGATTGAAAATTTAACAACTAGGTTGATTGTGAATAATAAAAAATCTTTTTTTTTCTGTTTTCAATTTTTACTATTTTGTTGGAATTAAGTTTTTTGCAGAAAATTCATATTTTCGGGTTAAACTTCCTACTTTTGATATAAAGGTTATAATATATTTTTGTTTGTTTAACATTTTTTTCTTTTGTTAAAAATTAATTTTTTCTTTCAAAATTAAACTATTTGATTTTTTGTACGAAATTTATCTTTTCATTTAGGCAGGGAATTTTCGGTTTTAGTGAAGGATTTAATTAATTGGTTGAAAATTTTTTTTATGAATACCAGTCTTTTTGGTAAACAACTTATTCTGTTTGTTCGTAATTGATTTTTTTCACAAGTTTAACTCTTTTATTGAAAATTGAATATCATACTTGAAGTTATAATATTTTGGTTAACAATTTGATTTTTTATTTAAACTGGAATAGTTTGCTGCAAAATTGTGATTTTTTAGAATATAAGTGTTATATTAAAGTATTATATTTTAGTTATATGTGAGTTTATATAATTATTATAGTTCTTCCTAAGTATTCTTAAAATACTGATTTCGATTTGCATTTAATATATTAATAGGTTTTGCAACCTATTCATTATTTATATATTAGTTTTGTAAATTAATGGTGCGTTTTCAATAAAGTGAAATGATTATAAAATAAAATTACAAATTCATTATAAAATATTGTTTATATTTTGTGAGAGAATAAATTATTTAAAAATTCTAATTGAAAATTTTCAAATATACCTTTTAGTATCCAATATGTATAATAAAATAACCGATTGAACTGAGCATGAGCATTGATATAAGCGCATGGTCCTGGTTGCAGCAGGCTAAAGCGTAGTCTTTAGACCCACTCCTTCGGCTTGCGGGTTCGATTCCCGCCTCGCACTCTGGAAGAGTCTCGGTGGCCCATGCGGTGAATACTAGCCTAGCAAGGGAGTTGTTCATTTCCGGAGAGTCGTGGGACCGGTACCTCTAGAGAAAAAGGTTTTCTCTAAGTACTTAAGGCTGTTGCTCTTGGTGGTTCGGAACCCACCTTAAACTGTAGGTCCTCCTTCCACCACCAAGCAAGTGTGTGAAGGGTGTGTAAAGCAATAAAGAAGAAGGTGTAAGAAAAATGTAAACCCTCAGGGGACACATTAGAAGCTACCATTCCATCCCATTCCTTAGGAGACGCGATGGGTGGCGCTGATATTAGCTTATTTTCAGCAGCTAAGGTCCGCGCCAGCCAGCCAGGAGGCCCGAGCTTCCGGGAGAGTCTTTTTAATACAACTAAAAAACATACTTACCTTCAGTTTGGTCACAGGTCGCACCATTTCAATATTTCATTTACCATAAGCTGGGTATGGGCAAAGTGTCTTGTGGCTAAATGACAATGTTATGGTTGGAGAGCAGATTATTTAAATATACGTGCGCATTCCTCCAGTCGAACCCATGCTGCCCATATCGTCAAAACACATGTAGGTTGGGACAGAGATCTCATACATAATTTTATAAATAATCATTTTCTCTAGAAAGACAAACTATTAAAATTAAATTACTGTAAATGTTTCCTGTTTTTTTCCTCTTTGGCATAAACGTGAATTAAAGAATCGCCATTCTCAAGAAATCTTTTTTTACAGTTATCCGGTTTTTTCCTCCGTCCTAATTAAGTAATCATGAAATGTTTTTTGAAGAATTGCTCAATATAACTTCCGTTTCCATACATCTCCAAATTATCCGTCGTTCATCGCAGCAATCACCCCTTGGTCTTGGGTGGATTGTACTCTAGCACATTTCCATGGCATGCAAAATGCAAAAATCTACATTGTAGATTTGACTACAATTGTTCAGGGTGATACTATATTTGCATCGTCTTTAAACGCCAAAGTGGCGTAATGTACATATTGACTGACCGGAGTCATGTAATGAAATTTCAATTCTAGGTTAGCTAACAATGCCAATAATCGTTTACGCTCTTCAACAATAGCAGTATTTAGTAATTTCTCTTTTTCACCAAATTTACCCCTAAAAGAGTTTTTTTATTTTTTTTTTTACAAAAAGCTAAAAAATTATTTACAGATTTATTCGTCAAAATAGTTAAGATAGTGCTTTTTAAATAAGTGTAAACCTGGATTTTTGCAAATTATTTCAGATCTAGCTTTATACTATCAATTTTGTCATGGACGACGAAATGTCGCCACATCGCTGAAATTGTAGGCCACAACCTCGATTGTCATGCTTTCGGGGGAGCAATCTTCAACCAGAGGCCAAGGTCATACATAAAAATTGAGGGCTCCTTTCATCGTTTTCTAATTGTAAACTTTATCTTGCGAGTCCATGCTCAGAAATAAGGCATGGACCTTATACACCCGCCTTAAATGGATAGAGTACCATCAAATCAAAGAAAAATCCCGGGAATTTAAAATCCAGGGGACCACGCCGTAATTATTTCAGTACTTATAATTTGGTAATTTATTAATTCTTAGCGGAAATTTTGAAACTTATTTCGTGGGCTTGAAAAGAACTTGCAAAAATCCCTGCCCTAGTAAAACCTAAATTTCGGAAATCTAAACCTGAATCGGTTGTTTTGGTAATACTTAAGGTATACCAAAGGAGACTTTCGAGCTCTAGGAAGTTGAGGCTTAAAGTAAAGTCAACATAACGATGTTTCAACCTTTTTTGAAAAACTAATAAATATCGAAGTCTTGAATGCACCATTGCCTCCTTTAGGATTGAGAAATACAAGAAAAGCCGAAATGATTCAATATGATTCAATATTTTGTTTTATTTCAAAATTGATATTACGTTTTTTATATTTCATTTTCAATATAATTTTTCAACAACGGCGGCGATGGCGACAGCCATGTCTCGTAATTAGCTCATATAAATCGTTGGCGGATGCGGCTTCCAGATTATCAGCCATTTTTCCTGTACGCCAGAGGCGCTTAGCGGTGGAGCTTTTACTACGGAATGGAGCTTATAGTTTGTTCCTAGCAGCTGATTTCTGCGGCACTTGGAACAGTAAAATATGGTTTATCGTACAAAAAGGTAGATATTTTTCACGTTTAGCGGCAACCACTATCGGTTCACTTCTTTCAAATATTTTCTCAACAAGATCTTCGTAAACCACTATATGGAGCACGCCCGAAAAATAGTACTTATATATGTGATCGCCTATCACAACTTCAACCACAACAAAATAACCAAACCGCTCAACTTTTTCCACAACAACATCAGCAAAATAATGTGCAGAATAATAATTTTTCTCTACCAACTACTTAATCGCCGGGGAACGCCCTTAGTAGGTTGGATATGAAGATGGGTCACATTTTATACGCAGAGTCAGTAAAGGATGATTGTCAGAATTGAAAAATGTAGCAGCAGGTCCTCGAAAGGTTTATTTTCTTCACTGAGGAATTGCGAGAGCCAACACGAACAAACAAGAAAACGTCCAGTGGGATTCAATGACTAGCGGTTAAGCAGACAATGGGTACCGCAGTAATCCGTAGGACGGACCCAATCGACGCGACCGACGCTAGTACAGAGACACTAGTAATGTTGACTTGTCGTCGTCGCGAAACATTCCGCATACCTGAATTTTGAAGATCTCTTGACCAGTTGGAAAGTATGGACTCCTAGACTAACAAGGAACTAGCCGAATAACTTCCAGGTAGGTAACGGCATTTTTCATATTAAGCAGGTGTTCCCAGTCGCGAATCCAAGCCTCTACGCGGTACGTCCGAGAGTAACTGCATGTGTGCAAATTTCCATGACGACGGCTCTGTGGCAAAGCTCCGAAGCCCGTCGACACAGAAAAGTTGGAGAACGTCCGACTAAAAGCGCGACTTTAAAATAGTTTAGGCGGGCGTCCCTGGAAACTGAAAATAAAAGACGAGTGAGGGTTCGAGACGATTAACGCCGGACGGCGTTAGTACGCGCGCGGATGTTTCGAACGGCTATCTTGGAATCGCTGTGGGCCTCTGTATAGTAATTGCCGGCCGTCTCCATTTGTATAAGTAAATTAACTTCACAGTAAGATTATAAGGGGTTTGGCTGGGGCTTTATATATTTCTGTTCGTCGGGAGTGCTATAATTTTGATTTTAATCATTTTTTCTCGTCCTTTGTACGTTAGGTTATGTATGATACATAGGGCGCTACGAAAGTTTTGCAATACAGACGAACCTTTTATAGTTTTTCGAAGTACTTTTCACTGCAGTGAGTCTACTTTTCCATGCGTCGAAACCAGTCATCGAACCAACCCCGCCACTTTTCTTCTGGAAGATCTGCACACGCTTGGTCCCACGCTGTCAAAAGGACAGTTTCGTTAGTAAATCGACGTCCTTTTAGTTTTTTTTTTTTTACTTCCGGAAACAAACCAAAGTCACAGGGAGCAAGATCTGGAATATAAGGAGGGTGATCTAGAATAATCCGTCCAGATTTGACCAAAAAAGCTATTGTGACCTTCGCTCTGTGAGTCGGTGGATTGTAGTGGTGGAATAGCCAGGTGCTGAGTCGAGATTTCGGCCTGATGGTTTTGAATTGGTTTACGACTTGGGGTAAACTTTCCTGAATGTACCATGAAGAAGTGACTGTACGCTGGTTTTTCAGTACGACCCTATCCACAATGCCCCGTTTTCCAAAGAATAATGTAATCATTCTTTGAACGCGAGTCGTCCGCGAGACCGAAATTTCCGCTTTCGAAATATTTGTACCATCGGAAAATTGTTGTGCGATGCGGATAATCCTTACCCAATACCGGAGAAATTTCCTCAAAGCTTTGGTCTACACTTAAAACGCGAGAAATGTTGTTTTGAATTATCGCACGACATTCTTCCTTTGTCAGCGATGCTATTGCTCAATCGTTCCGGGCTGCGCGCTTAGACTGTACTGAGACCTGAGTCAACAGGTTTGCTCTTCCTACCTAATTTTTGACGCTCTTTCTATTGACGCAAGGATCATCTCTCTTCTTCCAATAGGTTTCGCTTATTGCAAAACTTTCGTAGCGCCCTACGTATATTTTTCAGACGGTTAATAAAACTGTAAATAATTGAATAATTTATAATATGAATTTGAATTATTTTCTAGAACTTTCCTAGGTTTTGAATTTTTTTAAACATGTGAAGCTGTATATTCTCCCTAAAAGTTTAAAAATATCTCTATTAGGTTTCTATTGACCTGGATTTAACAAGCTTTAAAACGGTCTTAAAAAAAGTTTCGTGCTTCATTTGTGAACGTGTGGTCACGTTTCAAAGTCAGCACTAATTTTTAATAATACTTTAGCCGATCATACCGACAATTTCCGATTACCTACGTTTAAAATGACTTCGTAAATAAATAATAGATACAAACTAGAAAGAGATACCCACTAGAAAGAGCCGAATTTTAAACAAAATACTCAAATTTTCAACCAAAAAGATGAATTTTTAACTATTAAAATGATGAGCCTTCTTTTAAAAAATGGGTTTTTACAAAATTAGTTTAAATTTCGACAAGCTAGTTGTATTGAAGATAAAAATGTCTACAAAGAATGATATATTTTCAAACCAAAGACAATTTTTTCCTGCAATAATTTTTCATTTTTAGCCAAAAAAGATACATCAGTCAAGAAAGGAAAAGTTTTATAACCGAAAAAAAGACGCTCCCATCAGAAAAAAACTGTTTAAATGAATTAAATCTTTAGTTTGAAAATTTTGTTTTTCAACCTTGAGTTTCAAAAACACGAAAAAACGAATTCTCAACAAAAAACTAAATTCTTAGCAAAAAAATAAATAACATTTCTACCAAAAGTAAACATTTTAACTAACTTGTTGAATTTACGAAAAAAAATGAAGTCTCGACAAAAAATGACGATTGACTATGATTTTTCAAACAAATAATGATGTGAATTATCGACAGTTTTGAAATTTCCATATGCACCTAGCCGGCTTCATTTAGAAGTGGCATAAAAACTGACACACTAATAATGTAGAATAGGGGGGCTTTCTCACCGACGTGTACCTGACAAAATATGCCTCATAAGAAACATCTGCAGTCCACCTTTTAAGACATTTTTTGAATGATTGATCAGTTCTTATTAGAACGTCATTTTTATTTTCATCTCCTATTGGGCTAACTACGCCGCTGATTAAGTTTACTTTCTCTCGATGTCATTTTGAATGAGGAGGCATAAATAATCCACGTAAAAGCGTATGTCTGTCTTTTCTTTCAACTAATGCCAAGGCGTCACGATTAATTCCTGATAACAAAAAGTGTACTCCAGTTAGAAAATCGTTCCAATAGAAGTTGCTCAATTGTCATTCCCAATAGTATAGAATGGGGCGGAATAAGAGGAGACGTAGGGATGACATGAAGAGATTGCTCGGCAGGAGCAGAAGACATAGCATGAGTGGAAGACGTAGAATGAGCAGAAGACATGGCAGGAGCAAAAGGCATATCAGGAGTATGATACATATTAGGATGAGTTTGCATGCCATAAGAAGGATTCATATCAGGATGAGGTTGCATGTCATAAGGAGGATCCATATCAAGATGAGGTTGCATGCCATAAGAAGGATACATTACAGGGTCATTCTCCATGCCAGCATCAGAAGACGTGGCAGAGGAATCCTCCCTGGCAGGAGAAGGCCAAGTGTAACCAGGAAATTCGGAGCCTTGATGATATCTATCAAACTGTAAGCTCAGCTCTGAAGCAAGAAATAGAAAATTGCATATTTTAAAAGTACATAATCATACCATAAACACAGAAAAAAGTAGGTATAAATCTAACGCTAATTTCAGGGTACAATTACCCTGCAACAAAAATTAGTCTTGGTAGTGTGAATGGTATCATCACACAAGGAATCATTTCCCTAAGACATGAGGTGCGAAACGTCACCTACTGTCAATTGGTTTTACAGTTTCGCAGTTTTGCGGTAGTGTTAAATTTGTTTTAAAAATCGGTAAACTTTTGAGAGGAATGATCTAGAGGGTCTTTTTTCTATTTGAAAATAGTTTCTCAACAAATATAGGAAAGGTGTAGAAAAATGTATAAAAAAATCTTTTAACCTTGAAAAGCTGTGTTGAAGTGAGCAATTTTTGTGAGAAAATTTTGTTTGGCCAATATCATGGACAATTTCTCATATACCTAGATATTATATTTTATACTCTAAACACGTTTTTAAAAAGATCCTTGCAGAATAATTCTAAATGTAGCCTGAAACTTAACCCAGAACGTGAATTTTATTATTAGGAGAATTAAAAAGTTACTGGGATCGCTGATTTAAACCTGAAATAAACATTTTTAATTTGAAAGTGACGAATTCAATATGACAGATCATAATTTAAATAAAACTGATGTGACTAAAAATTGATACACGGATGTTTTTTTGGTTTGCTATTTAAAATCCGAAAAACCCGGATTCAAAATCAGCGACCCCAGGAAACTTTGAATACACTTAGTATAATGGTGAAAACTCACGGGAAGGATATTGTTAGTTTAGCTTGTAGAAATATCTAACCGGAAAAAGCCACAACTATTCCGCAACAAGATATTCAGCCTATTCTTTAAAAAATATCTAATCAGTGCATTTTTTCATAAAAATGGTTTAAATAATTACCAATAAGCACCTATTTTAAACTAACAGCAATGAAAGTTAAAAATTGCTTATATTTTATCATAATATATAATATATAATTTCAATAAATGTATATTATTACAATTCATAATATAAATTGGCTTTGACACATACGTGTTTTCATTACCTTGTTTTTATAATAAAAAATATTTTTTTAATAGTGCGCATCCTATAAAAAAATTAATTGTGTTATCAAACATTTTAGCTTGCCTTGTTTAGTTTATCTACAAATTTAATTTTTTTAATTTTCAATATTATATTTTACGATTTAAAAAAAAATACGCACCCTAGCGTAAGGTGCTTCTCAGAAAATGCTTAGACATAATTTAGGCGAGAAATTTGGTTAAATATAATTTTGTGGTCAAACTTTGCAAGATACGAAAAAAATGAATTAACTTCAATTTCGCTCCCTAAAAGATCTAAAAATTTAACATTAATCACATTTTGATAATATGCGTAGTTTTTGTTTTATTCGTAAAAAATAAGTTTAAGGCTATGTGACGAGTGGGTCACGTGACCAGATTCCTACCTTACCCTCACTTTTTTATTTCCCAACTTATTTTCACACGAAACCCTACATCGAGTTAAAAATTTGGAATACCAAACAAGAAGGACTAAGAAAGTTGGTCCTGGTCCTGCATTTGTATAATTGGGGAAAAAGTTTTTTGTTGTAAATAATTATTTTTGCTTTTTCATAATTATTAAAATTTAGAACCGGTCCCACCTTTCTTAGTGTTTCTTATTTCTTGTTCCCATCTCCTGTTAAAAATAAGAATCCAACGACCAAATATGATTATTGGACGTTAAATAGGATTTTCAATTTGGATTTTAATCTAATTTAAATTTCTTACATTTTTATTTCTTATTTATTATCCCAATTTTTTAACTCGATGTGGCGCTTCGTGTGAAAATAAGTTGAGAAATTAAAAAAATGACGGTAAGGTCACGTGACCATATTCCTATCTGGACACGTGACCATATTCCTATCTGGACACGTGACCCCCTCGTCCCATGGCCTTAGAAATAGAACAATTTAATTTTTGTAAAAACCACACAAGTCTTGGTGATTTACGTTACATCTGTCATGTGAAGGGCCACGGTATTTACCTGTAAAATGGTTATGATCACAATGTTTCACATCATCTTTGTTGAAATCTTGTTCGCAAATATGACAAACTTTTGCGTTTTGAAAACCATGCTCTTGCTTAAATGTTAAAAGTTTCATTGGCACTGGTAACTGGCTCTAACAAACACTCTCTGTCAGCATATACTGCAGATTGAAACCTCTCTTTGTATTTATAATTTTTAAATTTCAAAATGTTATTCCCTTCCGTGGGGAGTATTAGTGTGCAATTATTATTTAGATTATCACCATCAATTCTATATTTTTCAAGAGATTTCTCAAATTTAAAGTGATACAAACACCTGTCACAAAAGTGAGTGCACAAACAATCTTTTTTTATTTTTGATTTCACTAGTCTAATTAGATTTTTGATTAAAGAAAAATGATACACTTCTACATCTGAATCAAAGCTAGTATTTTCAATCATGAGGAGATGAATAGTAGCTTTTTTAGATTCTTCCTAGCTTAAAAAAAACATTGAAAACAACACGAGTCTTTATTTTTAATATTAACCACAGCTTTTTTTCTCTGTATAAAATCAGCGTTTTCAGTGAAAGTTGAAGTTCCAGGTTGAAAAGGGGCGCATCTATTTATGTTAACCGTTAAGCTGATAATTTCTATTAATTCACACCCTGAATCTGTTTTTTTAAATCTTCAATTTTAACTTCAACTTATTGATATAATATATATCATTATATATAATATAATATATTGATATATATTTTTTCAGAAAATGAAACTTTATATTTTTAGTAGAAAATTTATCTCTTTTAATTAAAAATTCGTGTACTTTGCTCAAAATTCTTTTTTTGGCAGAAAGTTGATCTGAATGGTTGCAAATTCATCTATTGGTTATAGTTTAAAATTCAACTATTTTATTTGAAACTAATCATTCTTATCGACGATTCATTCTAATGATTAATACTCAATTAAACAATTTGGTTAAAACTTCATGCATTTTTCTGAAAAGGAGAGAATGGGAGTCGCAGCAGTGCATGGAACTGAACCAATCTGCATGGGGGACGCGCACCCACGTGGGTGGAAAAATCAATTTTATCTGAAATTATATTAAAATGCTGCAGTACGTTTATCTGACGAAATCTAAAAGTTATCTAAATAAAGGTAACATTTACCTGAAAAAAGATCAAATTTATCTAACGTAAATATTTGTTTGGCCTATGTGATATGTCAAATGGCTGCGTCTATCTTCACAGAAAAAATTTCCTTCATAAATTTAAAAATCTCGCTTCTTTCATTTTTAAAATTTTTTCACTTTATCTCAATTATTTAAAACAAAAAAATCACTGACCTGCACTCACCGAACACAAAGTCTGCACTTTGCTTAGTTTATACTAAATAGTGTTTGTTTACAAATTTTCAATTGTTCATCAGGGTCGATGGAAAACTAAAGGACATGCGGGCACGCGGAGTTGAATTGGTGAATTATACTTTAGATTGTAAACATATGGATTCGGATCCACACGCGAAATTACCAAGTTGCGCAAATCTATAATAAGTAAAGGATCGTATGAATTTAATATTAATAAATAAATTTCTGTTTAAAAAAATAAATAAATCTCAGTTTGGTTAATTAATTTCAACAGTTCATGCGTAACAAGTTATAATCATATCTTGATCAACAGTATTGCGTGACGTGTTTTGAGGTTGTCATTCGTAAGCTCGTAAATTTGAGAACTGAATCCTTTTTACTGATTCTCAGCTAACCCGAATCCGGGCTTAACGAATATAAGGTTAGGTTTGGCTTTCCCTAACGGAAATTTATATTTTGAGACAAAAATCATGAATTATTCATGACAGGTAACAAATTATAAAAAATGAAGATTATGTGAAGGGTTTCTTAACTGAAATTAGTATTTGGAACAAATAACCGTAAGCAGTGAATGAAATGTAGAAAATGAAAAGAATTAAAGGCTATGTTTGTATATTCACTACTGTAATTAGTATTTTTATAAAAATCATAAGGTGAGAAGGAAATGTAACCAATCTTAAGAAATGAAAGATATATACGTATGTTTAGGTTTTTATAACTGAAAAATATTTACCAAGTAATGGAAATCTTTTGAATATTTCAGATATCTCTTCTAGTTTCCAAAATGTCTAGAGAACCTCGCTAAGTTATTCATCGATAGATAAGTGATAGCTCTTAATTTCAGATGAAGATTGACAGGTTTCCGATTGGCCAAAAAATGCCCATCCGAAAATTATAGCTTGTGAGGTTGGTGTATCAGCTGACCCTTTCCGAACACCTTCTTCGATGACTTGGCCATAATAGTCAGCTCCAATGATGACGTCCACGTGACCAGGTGATTGGAAATTAGGGTCTGCAAATTGAAGCCCTTCCAAATGCGGCCAATTCACGTTGCTGGTATCGATAACAGAAAATTTTTCTGTAAGTTGTCGAAGAATATAAGCAATAATAATGCATTCGGATGAGGACTTCAAATGAGGTTTCAACTTGACTGAAACAGAGCCTCGTGTCCGCACCAACCCCCTTCACTTTTAACGATGATTGTTGCGTTGATAAGTGAATGCATTGAGCCAATCTCTCAGTGATGAGAGATATTTGAGAACCTGGATCGATAAGTGCTCGAACTTTCATCCTTTCACCCCTGTCCGAAATGACGATGAGCTGAAGTGTAGCTAGAAGAGTCCGATGTGCCGATGAAGTCTGGTTAACAACAACACTGTTGACTTGTACACTTAAATCTGAAGTTGAGGATTGAGGCCTGTCGTTTGAGTTACCTTTATGAATGGTAGAATGATGTTTCTTTCCACATTTATTACAATCTATAAAAACTAGAACATCATCCCATGTGTGGACTGATCGGCCTAATGTAATAATGTAATTTCCAAATAGGTGATGAGTTAGAGTTCGATATCACCATTGAATCGAAAAGATCCTTGAATGGAAGCCATTCGGACGGTGATCTATCAAAAGTTGGTAGATTTAGCTGGGGAAGACGCGGGCGATACCCTAACATTGCTGTGAAGCCAGCAACTTTTGATCCTGACTGTATCGACGGTGACCTAATTCTATTCTCTCGGATTCGATTCCATTGAGAGCTCATTTTTTCAAGTGCTTCAAGATAACCTTCCTGCGTTGTTTTAAACATGTTTTCCTTAAAGTAAGGATTTCTTAGCAAACTCTGCTTCTCCCGCGAATCCAGCTGTCTCATAGCAATATTGATGGCGTCATGAATGGAATTGTTTTTTTCCAACTAAATGCAGTTACTCCTCAAGACTCAAATAGCGGTGCTCCTGAAGAAAAGAACGAAACCCCTAAAAAAGAGACTTTTGTAGGATCCACAAGGTTGCCTTGTCGGTTGATCGGTTTATCTTAAACCTAACAAAGGAGAGAGTTTTCCAAATCTTGTGAATGCGGGTGAACTTGGTCCAGAAGCACTATAATTTAGGAGCGTATGAGTCTCGAACAACAATTTTACTATGAAAAAAAGAAGATATGTACTACAGTGAACCCGTAGAAAAGCTTTGAGAAGTCACCAGAACTCAAGAAACTCTTTCTAAAACCTGCGCGTGGTTTTCTTGCTCGTAAAAAAAGTAAAAATCATTCGAAGTGATCGAGTCAAGCACCGAAAACGTACTAAACTCTTGCTCTGGTCACAAGTGGATAGTTTTCATGGTATAGAGCATACCTGGTGGTCTTAGGTTCAAAGGCTGATGATCTCATAGTTTTTAGAACTTAATCTCAGTTTTGTTTATACTTCAAATGTTTACGAACAGATGGCGGATCGATCGAAGTAGAGCCGAAGAAGGACTGTAGAAAAAGAGTACTTAAAATATTTTAAAAATTATAGCCTGATTTAACAAGACTAATCAGTTAAAAATAAATGATGCAGTTTATATGAAATCACTGAAAAATAAGACATGTTTGGAAATTTGTCATTTATTTATTTTTTGGAATCTATTTAAATTTTTATTTTATTTCTTGAAACTTCAAATTATTTTTAAATATTAAAAAATTTGATGAAACGATTGAAATTGAAGGATTCTTTACTGTTCTAGTTGAAGAAACATCTATATAAAAAAGAATACTCAGGAGAAGAAATAAATAAACTTAATATTCTCTCATTAAAAGACACACAAAAATGAATTTATTCATCCACTCAAATAATACTTAATACAAATTAGAGTTTTTCCCTTTTATAAATTCCACTCTAGGATAATTCTCATCTAAGCCTCTAAGGCCTGATATTTATATATTTTGCTATTTTGAATTTCGAATATTAGAGTGCACGATAGCAACTCGTCTCGGAGATCTGAATCTGAGCGGAAAGTACAACCTTCAAGTGTCAAGGATTTTCACCAACTAGTGACACTTAGAAGTTGCAGATTCATTCAGTGTAATTCAAAGTAACAGAGATTTTATGATTGACCAGTCCTTTACAATAGATTTTTATATACATTTTGCTCCACACAGGTGTCAGGCTACCTTCATTCTCTTACGTGTCCAGATGACAGAATCAGACCACGAATTTTCTGATACAGCCATTTGCAATTTTCCTTGGAAATAATTCTGATGGCTTCTTTTGAAACATAGCTTGTAAATATTTAGAGAACAAGAAAATGAAGACCTCTGCTGTGCAGATGATTTCTCAAATTCTGTTGACTTTAAGTCTCGAGAAATATGTAGATATTGGAGTTTAAGGACTCCGAAGGCAAGTGTTTCTGCTGAAACAAACACATGTCCATTTGGAGATGCACTCAGGCCTGGGAAATTACAATTAATCCACAGTCCGACATGATTTGTGAATTATCACCCCACAAGTGCTGTTTAGCGAGACTAAATAATTAAGTGGAAGTTTTCGGTAAACTAAATTTTCTACCTTGTGACGCTGTAATAAGAGGTTTTCTGAGGTGAAATCACTATTTTTCCTTTGCTTTCCTTTTGTTATTTCCTTTGGTCCATCTGCTATAAACTCAAAAGTGTCAATTAACTGTGTGACTAAATTTCGAAGAACATTCTTTCTTTTAGCGATCAAATAATAATCGGTAAATTATTCTTTCAAAGACACTTCCCACGCAGAGGGATTTCAAATACTTGTCAAAAGTTGGCTTTCATAAGTCAGATCTTTCAAACGATTTGGAGCCAAATGTGTATTTTTCGAATCAAAAGACAAAACTCTCAAATGTGGCGCTTTCACATCAATGACAATGGGTGGCTGACTAATATCGCAATATACACAGAGTTTTGCCGGTAATTCATTCTGGAGACTCGCTACTTCACATGTCGTATAAGAATCTGGATCTAAATGGCTACCAACTCGTTTACAGTCATCTTTACAAATCTTTTTCACTATACCGTACTTATTGTTTAGCTGGACATTTTTTAACCTAACGTGTTCGCTGACTTCTGGTGTTGCATTAATTGTCCACACTAATTCATTGACAGAATCGTAGACAACTGACGGAAAAAATTCTACTATTGGTTTCAACCACGTACCTGTCAGAATTTCTTGTCTTTTTGTCTCTTTTTTAAAACAATTTTGAGGTAATTCACCCTGGAAATGATAAATTCTCGGCAATTGAAATATTTGCACGATATCTTTACCATTTATCTGATCATCAGATTGTTTATCAAAGAAATCATATTTTTGATCAAGAAATTCTGGATCTGGATCATTATTGAAATGACAACAAGCCGATTTTCTAATACACCATTCTAGGTTCGTACATAAAGAAATGAGCCTGAAAATTGAATCTCCTTAAAATCAACTGCCAGAAGCCCTTGTAAACGAATTTTTTTAGGCAATTGTGTTGTAAAATGAGTTATTATATTATCAGTACAATATTTCATACTACTATCGCTAATTAAAATAAGATAAATTTCATTTTCATTCATTTTAGATGTTTTATGACAGAATTGGATATCTAAGAATTAAATTTATCAGGATTGCTGGACCACTTGATGAAAACTAGTGTGTTAGAACCTTTTCCACTTGTTTAAATCACTTCTTTAACAATGAACTCGTCCTTTTGTACATTCCATTTCTTGGCATCTGTTAATTTTGGTTAATAAAAAAGTCCATCATTGACTTCACCAGTTAAACCTTTCACCTCGTACACAACGGGCGACTATGTTCTCCGCGTTATCACCCGTTTAATAACAAAAAATTCCTCACTCCATCCCGATTCATATCCTTTCTTGAAGGTGCAATGTGTACGACTGATGCGTAAAACATCGCCAACCTGATATTCAGCCTTTCTCTTTTTACTGTTTTTGTAATAACGTCGATGTAAATTTCTTCGTGCATGGGATGCGTTCTCTAGCGTAACGTCAGATGGCGGTATACAATAACTGAAATGACGTGTATTTATTTATGTGTTTTCGGAGAACCTTAAACAAGATGATTTTAACGACTCTCGGATATGACGCAGTTGTAAATCGACCCATACATTATCTTGTGTTTTCTGTAACAGTTTCGTGGCAACTCTAAAAGAGACCGGTCTTTTATATACTCGGTTAGGGAAAAAGCCAAACAGAAAATTTTAAATTTGGTATAAATGCACTTTCTTAAAATTATGCTTCGATATGCAATTACTAGGAAATCCGGAAACGTACTTAAAGATAAGTAATTCATAGCAATTCATTATAATTTTACGATAAAAAAAGAAAAAAAGAAATTTTAAACCTACAAACTAAAAATTACGCCGAGATTTTGAACCAGGGGGGGGGGGGGGGGGTAACTCGCTTTTTATTGTAAATCCAAAGATGTAGGCCTAAAATAATCACAACGCTGCTGAAGGCTGGTGACCTTCTCAGCATGAAAACAAAAACACAAACCCAAGACGACTCTCTCGGTTCCAGTTCTGCCTCCCCCCTCTCCCAACCCTCCCTTATTAACTAAAGTGTTTGGTGGGACTGACGTTAAAACTACAATCTCCACCACATGAAGATTTGATACTTAACTTTGACATGATTTCGAATCAGAAAATGGTGTAACTGTATGATGTTACAAGTGATTAATGTGTTTTTGATCCATTGTTAATGTTGATTTTTTTCGTGTAAGATAATGATAAACTGTAGTAGTGTTGTTAAAAGAAATGTACATCCTTCAGACAATTAAGGTCTTACGATGAGATAGATCCTTTATTGAATATTCTACTTTACGAGAATCCATTCTCGATTTTAGACACAAAAACGGAGCAGAACACAAGTTATGTCCCTTATTTAAAAATTTTAACTCTCACGCTATCATTAATTATAATTCTTAAACATTATTTTTAACATGAAGCCTTTTATTATACGAAAATATTTTTGATAACATATTAAATTTCACACCGATTTATAATCAAGTATGTTTTATTTGAGAGGATGGGTTCATTACTAATTGTATAACTATAATAAGTTGACTAAAATATAGTACTTATTTTTTTCTGATGAGGACAGCGTTTTGACTTTCGAAATGTGGAATTTTTAATTAAGAATCTATGAAAACACGAGATCTTAATTGTCTGAAGCATGTGAATTTCTTTTAACAATACTACTACAAAGTCATTGAAGGATGTTAATATATCTGTGCCTGTTTCGGTGACAAATTCTTTTCCTTTATCAGTTTGCAGGCAAACCGGTTTGCGATTTTTACTTTTCTCCAGAATTCGAGTGAATGTATTTTTACCTCTTTTACAGACTTATTTTTAAGTGGTTCGACCCAAGCACTTTTGCTGAATACAGCAATTACGACTTAAATATATAAATGATTATCATTGTATGCTTTAAAAGCCTGCAGATCCACCAAACCTACTTCCCACAAATCATCCATGTAATCGATATTATAGTGTGCTCTTCTAAACATTTGCTGACTTGTCTATGAAGATGATCACTTTCTTGACTTTTTAACGAATTTAAAATTTTGTTACGCGATAAATTATTTATCGCAGCATGTGCAAGTTTTTCAATGCCTCCGTATGACACCTGATTCTGCGGATCATCTTCGTCTTATTTGTCCCTTAAAATCACCGATGTACAAAGATTCAAAGATTCAATTTGTGATTTAGTATTTTTATCGTACTTTTTAAGTGGAGTTGACGTTTTATTTTGCGTTTTGACGAGATGGGTTCAGCTGAAGGAACACGTACGTATATTTAAGAAAGCTGCTCTTAAACCATAAAATTTCCAATCGGCCATTAGACACTTTATCCATACCTAGCTTATGGAAAATATACCATTCAAATTATGTGAACTGCGACGAAACTGAAGTTAAGCCTGTTTTTTAATTTTATTGAAAATACTTTCCCCGGAAGCTCGCGAGATCTGGCTGGCGGGCGCGGACCTTAGTCACTAAAAATAATCTACTATCAGCGCCAGCGCATCGCGTCTGCTAGGGTTATATGCACATTGCCCGGTCTGCTACAACTAGGTGCAAAAGCTTATTCGCTTGGGTACCATGCGCGCGGGAAATAAATAAAAGATTATTGAATTACATTTTGGTTCAAAAAAACCTAAGGCTACTTAGGTTGTATGCTACTTAACCTAAGGCTAATCATTTCACTTTATTGAAAGCGTAACATTTATTTACAAAACTAATATATACATAAAGAATAGGTTGAACAACCTGATAATATGTTAAGTATGCATCGAAATCAGTATTTAAAGAATACTTAGGAAGAAATATAGTAATTATATAAATTTATATATAATAAAAATATAATACTTTAATATTATAATTATATTATAAAAAACATAATTTTTCAGCGAACTATTCCAACTTTAATATAATCACGAACAAAAGGCATATGTTGTTTACCAAAAAAGACTGATCTTCATAAAAAAGAATTTCCAACCAATTAATTGAATCTTTAACTAAAACAGAAAATTTCGCAAACACATAAAAAGATAAATTTTGAAACCAAAAATGGAGTGGTTTAATTTCGAAATGAAAAATTAATTTTCAAGAACACAAAAATGCTAAAAAAAAGTATATCATAAAATTTCTACCAAATGTAGGAAGTTAAACCCGAAAATATAAATTTTCAGCAATAAACCTATTTTCAACGAAATGGTAAAATTTTAAAACCGAAATGTTTTTTTTGCAATAAACCTAGTTGTTCGATTGTCAATTGAACTACTGCTAGAAAGTGACTGATTTTTCATTAATCACGAAGTAAAATATTTTTTTTTATTAATTGCAGTTTTCAAATTTCAATCTGCATGTAGTCGGTCATTACTTGGAAACGCATGTATTTCTGGGTCGGGCTGATTTATCGACTTTATTTTGGGACTTATTCACCGAACTCAGAGGCTTCATTTTGAAATATGTGGGGACTGCGTTATCGTCTCCTAATTGAATGTCATGGAATTCTTGTACATCCAATGGTGTAACTGTCTTGCTAATTCTGTTTAGTTTTGCTCGATCATTACCAAAAGAATCAGGTTGAGGTAGATATAGTGCACTAAATATAGTTTTCCTATTTTCTTTTTTTTCACGAATGCAAATATGTCTCCATTGACTCTCGATAACACATATTTTTCCAAGGGCGGCATGGCGTATTTTGATCCACTTTCATTTACCACATAAACTCCGGAATTGGGAAGAAAAGTGTATAATACAATTAAAAGTTCTCGGTTTGAACCTCGATTGGAAAAAAAACGATACAATGAAAGTTTTTCAATAGCCACTCCAAATATTGTAATAAAGGGAGGTGTTCTGGCAGCAGTGGATCTGACAACGATAAGCTAGCTCAATAGGAACATCCACAGTTTCCCTTACAAAATTGGTAGCGATTGGATTATTCTTTGATAGTGGAGTGTCTGTTTCTTCTTTATCAAATATTTTTCTAAACTTGCGGTTGAATACGTTTACTGTTGCTCGTAATCTTCTTGGACCAGGAGGTATATATATTCCACGTAAACTCGTGCTTTTATTTGATTCTATTTGCACCACAGCCAAGGCTTGGCCATTGATTTCTGCCATTAAAAAGTATACTCGAAGTTCGTCAATATTCATTTAAAATAGTACAGAGTAGGGAGGTTCGCTAGAAGAAAACGCGGGCGTGGCATGAAGAGATTGCTCAGCATGAGCTGAAGATGAGGCAGGAGTAGAAGACGCGGCATCAGCAGAGCGCATGGCAGAAAATTGCTCCCCGTCTTGAAACAAAAAATAGAAAATTACATATTTTTGAAGTACACCATCATACCGTAAAAACAGAAGAAATAGGTGTAAAGCTAGCGCTAATTTCAGGTTACTATTTCCCAGTAACAAATATTAATCTTGGTATTGTGAATGGTACTATTACACAAGGTGTCGTTTCCCTTAAACTTAGGGTACGAAACATCCCCCAGAGCTTTTTCTGTGAACTGAAATTGAGAGGCGGATTTTGGGCCGTCATGATAAATCTTGTATCGAAATCTCTAACATTTTGATTAAAAGAACCTAGCGGGTCAATTTAATGTTTAATTGAAGATAATTAATTTTAGCAATTATAGAAAAGGTCCATACATTCTGATTTCAAATCCGGCCAGTAAATGAACGAAGAACTTAATGATTCTGCGAAAAAGGCGATTGAATCTGCAACCTCAATTTCAATCTTTAAAGAAATGTACTTTTTTATCGGAGCAAGTTTCATTATTAGGAGTCGTCCAAGGTTTCTAGGGTCGGTAATTTTAAATCCGAAAAAAAATTTGATTTAAAAATGACAAACCCGATACGACATATCATATTTGGAAAAAATAAGTTGACTAAAAATTAATACACGAGTGTTTTTCGGTTTGCCTATTTTAAATCCGACAACCCCAATGTTATTTTCAACTCAGACATTGTGCGTTATATCGGATTCACTATTATTTTATTTCTATTTGACGTCTTTATTTCGGGTTTGAGATCAGCGACCACAGGAAATTTGACTTTTTATGCAGCTGTTCAAAAGATTCCAACCTTTCTTAACTTTTCAGTAGAAATAATTGATATATAACAATTATATTCATTATTGGCAGTTATTAGATATTATTAAGAATTATTCAAATATATGCTATTTGGAAATTATTTAAACACTTTTTTTTATGAAATATCAACGTTTTAGTGAATTAAAAAAGATAAGCTCTATTTTTTATGGAATCAGCACAGAATGTTCTTTCAATGACTCTTTACTAGGATTATTTATTTTTTATTAAAAATGTTTGAGAGTCACGGGAAGGACATTGTTAGTATATTTTGTAAAAATATTGTGCCTATTTGTTTAAAAAACCACAACCATTGTCTAATTATAAAGATTAAAGTTATTCAAGGAATCGGTTCGAAGTTTTCCTAAAATTTCATTAAATCCTTCCGAATTAGACAAAGCTTCTCACAATCCTCCAGGTTCTTTTCAATCTTATCGGATCTATTGAAAACTTCAAATTAATCTTTAAAAGCAAAACCTAAATTATTTTTAATTTTGCTAAAAATATTACTGTGGGAGTAAAATGGTGAAAACAGAATCATTTCCCTGTATTATCAAGTAATAGATCAAAATGTTATTTCATATTAATAATGTTTAGAGACATACATATATAAATTTGATCATAAAATGAATTATTCACAAATTTTGATTCACTAAGGCTCTTTTATCATAAAATTTAAATTACCAATCCAGAAGTTCAAATTTTTAGCTTAAACCATAATTTGTAATAAAAAAAAAGTATTTTACACAAAATGGTTACACATTTAACCGAATACGTGAATTATGATAAAAGTGAAGGAAAAAGATGGAAAAAGAAACAGAAAGAATCTCTTTAGAAGAATCTTGAGCAGATTAAAAAAAAGTGGAACAAAATATTGATTTCTATTCGTTTCGAATATAAAAAGCTTTTTGAACTACTGTTAAAAATATGAATTTTTAATTAAATATTGGAGTTTTTTTTTTAAATAATTGATTTTGTAATCGAAAAAGGTGAATTTTTAATGAAAAAATCTACAAAGAAAAGGGATGAACTTACAAACCAAAATAAAAAATTTTCACTAAGAAAGGTTTCGCAGTTAAGAAACGCGAACATTGGTATCAAATTGTTGAATTTTCTAGTACAAAGAAAATTATTGAACACAAAAACACGAGTTGTCAACAAAAGAGCTAATTTTAAATTAAAAACTAATTTTATAAGCAAATAATTGAATTTCAAACCGCTAAGAAAATTTTCTTAAATTAAAAAATTAATTGAAAAACTTAATTTAATTTTTACAAACAAAGAAACCGGATTTGCAACCAAATATTTAAACATTTTGCCCAAATATTAAAAATTGTAACCATAAAATATGCTTTTTCAACCGAAAATATAAATTTTCTTGCGAAAATAAATAATTTAGTATTAACTTTAGAAGATAAATTTTCACGAAAAAGGAAACAGTATTGAAAATGTTTTAAATAAATTTTGAATGTCACAAAACGGATTTTTAAGAATGTATTCTAAATTCTAACCCAACAATTTTTAACTGAAATTATCAAACATCTAGCAGGATGTGTTGGACAAAGACAGACTGATTTAATTAACAACTACAGAACCAACGAAAACCTTTGACCCCATAGAAAGTACATTTTTTCGGGATAACGAAAATGTACCTACACCAGGCACGTCTATAGAAAGACATATTCTAATAAAAGGAACAAACGAAACTGATCGCAAGAATACATAAATAGTTCAGGCGACCGCCTGCAAACCAATAATGAGACATTTTATGGCGATTCCTGTCTAGAAAACAACGCATGGTTTATTTTAGAAACCGACAAACTTTTAGAAAGTATAGAGTTTAACGAATTCATTAACAAACAAAAGAAAAGATTCTTTAAAGAAAGGGAAAGAAGACAAAACAGTTCAGAGATTCGAGTAGACCCGCCAACGAATAGCTACTTTGAACACAGAAAGAATATAATAGAACCAAATGCTAGAAAAAATAGAAGCGAAAATCTCGCAACACGCAATCCGTCCAAATTGATGTAAAAGAAAATTGACAAGAACCTGGCCAAATTTCTTACAATAATATGGAAAATCGTAGCAGAATAACACTGAATAATTGCAAATTACAATATATTGAGGACAATAAACCCATAGAGGACAAAAAACATTCAGATCAAAACAGAGAACAGAGAACAGAGAACCCAAATAATCGAAACAATCCCAGCTACTTATTTTCCATTAGAAAGATCCAAGTCTGCTTCCAAAGAATGATTAATTTCCCTATAAAATAAAAAAAATGACAAAGAAGACATTCGCGGTCATTTCCTAACAGAACTCATAAATAAACCTTCTTGAAGATAATTATCAGACTTTCACGAAGAATTTAAAAATGCTTACATTAACAATAGATTTTCTGAAGAAATTGAACAAAAAATAAAATTTCGTAACCACATACAGATTCAAAAGAACCATTCTTATCTGACAGAAGTTAAAAAAAAGCCTTTATGAAACGTTACCCCAGAAAACACCTGGAATGGGAATTGTGTAGAACGTACGAAAAACTAAGAATATAATATAAAATGTACTACAAAAGTAACGACTCTAAAAATTTTGAGGAACTAGAAGATCAGCAAAATCACGAGCTAAATGAAGCGCAAAAATCAGAAGATGGTCAGCGCGGAAATTCTCATAGTTTTACTTAAGACGAGCTAAGTGACTTGTTTCGAGACGCAGCACTTTCGAAAAAAATTTCCGAACTCGTAGCTTCTAGATTAAAAGAGAAGATTTTTTTTAGCTCCAGGTACTCTTGGCAACTTTCGTTCTACTCTATCCCATTCCTTTCTCTCTACCCACGTCTCTACCAGTCCAATCACATCAAATTACTGAATATACCGCCAGAAATCCCCATATTTCTTCTTTACACCTGCTACGTTCCAGTATAACACCTTTCACACTACTCCACCCTGCTTTACTCCCACGTCCCTACTTCCCCCGAAATAAATTCCCCTGCACTTCCTTTAATACCTCCTTCTCCCCGTACCATATACACATTTTCTCGTCTATTTTAATTTTCCGATACCCTAACTTCGCCGCTCTCCCTTCGCTTCTCTCCTTCCTAGCCCTATCATTAAGCATTCTCTGAACATCCCTTTCCTTCCTCGTCAAATCTTGATCGATAAAAACCTTGCTGTCCTTTGCCCTATTTTTGTTACGCATTACCCCAATTTTTCTTCCCAGCTCTCCAGTCCCACCACCGC
>NC_046657.1:37965040-37983295 GCF_010883055.1 Belonocnema kinseyi
TATGCTCTGTAGCAGCGCTTCCACCCCCTCCCTTTCTTCCCCGCACTTTAGCTTTAATCATTTAATCACTATATTATTTCGCCTATCTGCCTTCTCTCTTCTCTCCATCCTCAACTCCATTGCCCTTATCATGTCCCTACCCACTCTCTCCTCCTTTTAATTCCTACGCTCTCCCACTTTCTCTTGAATCATGATCTCCACTTTCTCCCAAATAACTTGCTTCTCACCCTCCCCCATGTCAACTGCTTCCATGCCCGACCTGCCCTCCACCTTCTCCAGCCTGCTTTCCGCCCTTTCCTTTCACACCCTAATATCTTCTTCCATCTCCTTTATTTTATCATCTCTTTCCTTCCTTAACGACACCAACTCCCCCTGCAATCCTTCTACTTTTTCCCTCAGCTCTTGTACTTTCTTTTCCCATCTCTCATCTCTTATCGTCAGGTCCTCCCTCATACGTTCTATCTGCTCCATAGCCCCCCTTACATCCTCCCTCAACCCTCTGATCTCGCCTATCAGCACCCCGATAGCCTTCTTCTCCGCCTGCCCCTATATTTTTAGGGTGGGGGGGGGGTGACCTATGCATTCGTACGCTTTTTTTAAAGGGACTCTTTAGCGCGTTTTTCTCCGGACTCTCTGTGCTTTCCCTTTTCCTCTTCAAGAAATCCTCCCCTTCACTTGCACTGGACACCTTCTCCCTTGTCTGATCTCCTTTTGCGCCCAAATTCTCCCCCTCAAAATTTTCGTAAGCACTGTTCTCAAGATTAAAAATTTCTATATACTTCTATTTTTAGTAAACGAAAACGTGAACCATTTATGCTCATGACTTTCTTATCAAAACAAAACCATAAGAGTTATAGCATTTTCAAAATTTAAAAAAAAATGAAAATGAACATTTTCAGTCAAACAACGCCCCATATAAAAAAGTCAAGAAAATAAAATAGTTGCTTTTTGAAATCCCTACAAACTTTTCATTGAAACTTTATCAATTATCTTTAAAAAAACGAAAATTCAATTGGCGAACGCACAATAAATTATGAATCATTATATTCTCATCATAATAAGAAGGTATTATGCAGAAAAAAATAAAACGTTAAATTTTAAGTGACTATTTTATTACTCCTGGATAGTGAAGAAAGTGTTACGTCCTAAAAGGCAGAAACTTACCTTGTTAAAAATAATTATTTTAAGGGTTTCTCGTTTTTGAACGAAATCTAGGATTTCGAAACAGGGATGAGAATAACTTCCGAAGGTCAAGATAACTACACACCATTCTAAAAATAACTTGAAATGCAACTGAATATACAATATTTAAAAGTTTATTAAATTTAAGAAATTAGAGGTTTAAAGAAAGATAGCTAATTTGAAAATATTGAAAAGGATTATGTTAATATTTGATTTAATTTTAAAATGTACTGATATTTTTTATTTGAAAGTTGATTTGAATTGGAGTCTTACAGGTAGCAGAAACTCTCCATTCCAGATCTCCACCTTAAAATAAAGTTAGATCTTAATATTTGAGTTTCAAAGAAATAGTAAATATTTTGAGTTCTAAACTCGTTCAAAAAACTTACCAATTTTTTATAATCCAAATCGCACTTTTAAAACTGGGGATCGCTGGAATATTTTAAGATCCCTTTAAAATTGATATTTTCCTACTCGATCAGATTTGTTGTCGTTGGTTCGGTAGGATTCAGGTAGTCGTGCTGGGGGTTACACGTTAACAGGTGGGCCTGATCGTCCTTCTGGTGATTCACCGTAACGATGGTTGATAATGAGTATTGTCAAAGGAGCCTATAGTATGCAGGTAGCCTCGACTCTCCTGCTGGTGCTCAGGAGTAATTATGGTTGACAATGATATTGTCATAAAGGGATCTTCTGAATAAGGTCTCACTTATTTGAAAGGGATTTGAAATTCTAATCGACTTCAATTCGATTGAATTTCCGAAGCACAACACTGATTCTACTTTTTATTTTGAAATTTGTATTTCGACAATTTGGAAATAGTTTTCAAATAACCGGAGTCTTTTAATTAATATGATTTTAAGATTTACTTCGTTGTGCTCTAGGGCAGAGCTTCCGCCCGATTTGAAATTCGATGTTAGACTGATTTTTGATTCAGATCCTGGGTTTATATATGTTAGATTCTATTGTGATCAGAAGCAAAAACTTGACGGCAATGGGACGACACAATTGATATCAATTGATTTTTATGTATATCCAGGAGTCTATATGTGAGGGCGTGGAATCGGGGTGCAGTACCTTGAGTCCAAGGAACTGGCCATTGTGCCACTCTCTTTAATGTTTCGTGGCTGACTTTTATGAGCAGCGGCCGAAAATTTGTAGATGAGAAATCATTGTATTTTGGCGATGTATTGAAAGTCAAGATGTACAAAATGCGTTGTTTCGTACAACGATGTTTAAAATATTGATTTTAACATATTGGATAATAATGAATATGCACGAGTTTGTGCATTTTTATGAGAACATAATCCTTTCTTTTCGTTCTTATTAATGTAAGTTATAATTATAAATATAGCGATGATTAATAATAACCCCTCAAAACCACTCCTACCGAAGGGATGAAAATTGAAGAAATTTAACCTTCAATTTTATGACTTTAAGAAACAAATTTGTGGACGCACAATTGTTTTACGTTTTTTTTTCTAAAATAAAAAAAAACATTTAGCTCTCGTGCAACTCTAATACTACCCCCGGATAGGATTAAGGGTTGAATATTTGAAAAATTAATTGCTTTGTAATTTGGCGTTCAATTTTTTTCCTTCATTGGCAAGGCATGACTAGTCAGCTATTGAACTACACAAATTTTTACTTCTTCAAGCTCTCAAGAACTACCCACGGATAGGGTTGGGTATCTTATATTCAAAGTATTCACAATTTTATGGTTCAAAATTAATTTATTTTTTTTTCTCTTGTACAGATAAATTGTAACTAGTCTGCTATTTAAGCTACGTGAAAATGAGTCAATAAATAGTTTCCACTGTTCTTTCATATAGCAATCTTTCTTTAAAGCATTCATTAAACCGCGAATATCACAGCAAAATATCACTCTTAAGCTCTCATTCGTGATATCCTCTGTCATGATTGGCATTTCCACTGTTGGTACTGTTGCATAACCTAGTTTCGATTCATTTTTTCGATTGATACCAGTCGCGTCTGTCATGCAAACATAGCATTCCTCTCGATTTAGCAGTTCTTTTCACACCATAGGCTTAAACAATTTGAGTGTTTGTTTACCGCTATTCCAACGATCTAACATTTTACAACATGAATCACATACAACGTGGGGTACCCAGTTTAGATCTTGATTGATTACATCAAGATTAAAACACTTTTTATAAATAGTCTTCATATTTTCGTTAATCCGACGCCTATATGCTGTAAATTTAAATTTTCTTCAGATATAACAGAAAGAATCTGATTTTTCTTGACAAGCGTGTGATGGTTTAGTGTGAGTAATTTTTTTTCTTTGAAATTTCCATACTATGTTCTTAAACCTGCGCGTTAGGAATTCTGTTCCGATTGC
Source organism: Belonocnema kinseyi (assembly GCF_010883055.1). Classification (NCBI taxonomy): domain Eukaryota; kingdom Metazoa; phylum Arthropoda; class Insecta; order Hymenoptera; family Cynipidae; genus Belonocnema; species Belonocnema kinseyi. The sequence continues at coordinate 37,968,585 of NC_046657.1, forward strand.
AGATGAGTCCATTCTTCTGGGGGTGATAACCCTGATACATACCCAGAAAAGTACCGAGGCTTTCTGATTTTGATGAGGACTATGTCAACTCATCGTCGGACACACTACGGCTTCATTTTCACATCCTAAGGCCACCCTGCAGGGTAGCGTGCCTTTGCTGGCGTCGATACCTCAATGAAGCGCAAAGCGAATGATCCACACATCCCTTTTCAGGGCAGTGTCATCGCCCACAACTTCCTAGAGGTGGCAGCCTTTACTTTATGGGATAACCCGAATTGCCATAAATCCCTGAATTGTTTTTACAAAACAACAGAAAAGCATGAAAAGCAAAGTGGGATTCTCCTTTTGACATTTTGATTTCTTAATGGGAATATTTTTCGGCTTTCGATGTACTTAAAGCAGGGCCGGCGTAACATTTTTAGCCCGAGTGGATAATAAGGAGATGGGGGAGGTATTTCAAAGAGGTTCCCAACATGATCAAATAAATAGATGACTTACAACAATGTGAACATTAAAATATATCAAATGTCTGTTTCGTAGACAAAAAAGCCCAAATATATGTGATTGTTTACTAGAGGACACGCGAGGAGAAATTTTTTCATTTCCTTAAATCTTACAAACATCAAATTTCAAAATATTGGATTCTTTGGTAAGGTAGGTAAACAGCGGACGGTTGATAACATATTCATAAAATATAACATTTTTCAATGCATCACATAACAGAGAGCTCTTATTTTGAGCCCTTATTTTGAGGGTAGAAAAAACCCTGACCTGATGAAGCAATTCTGAGGTCATATTCGGTTTCAGCGACCCTAAAAACAAAAGGGTACATTGGTCTCGCTTCAGTGGGAGACCACTTTTTTTGCGGTGTTGTGTTATATTTAAAAAAACCACTAGAATTTATTTGAAGGTGAAAGAATTTTTATCTTATTTGTCAAAAAGAATTGCAAAAATAAGTATTTGAAGAATTTATCAGTTCATTGGTCCTAACTTCTGTCTCATGTGACATCGGTATACCACTTTATTTGTTTTTTTTCTTTTTTAAATTTATGAGAATTTGCCAATTTCGAAGCTTTATAACTGTCGATATTTATATCCATTTAGCATGCGGCGCGAATATTCAAATTTAGCACTTTACAATACCTAGCCTTTAAAAAAAGTTCAAAATACTATTATTACATTTTTTAATCATTTTGAAAATTTGTATGCCTCTGTTTGAAGCAATATAATTCATATGTTTCAATATATTTCATTTTGTCCACTATTTGCAGACTAAAAAAGTCGTCTTTTTCGCGTAGGTGATAGACAAAAACAATTAGACAAATTCGACAACGAAAAGGATTTAAAATGTCGATTAATTGGAAAAAAATTTGTATATATAATTACTGCATAAAGTTTACCATTTTTATTACACAGTTACACACAGTGACTCACGTATATAACCGCACACTCAAACGCTTTGAAAAATACCCTCTCTGGGGACTCGAACCCTACGTAACTACCTAAAACTAAATGAAACGCACGCATTAGTCAACCGAGCTACGAATCCACTCAGATATTTTTGTAAAACTCTTGGGTAAGCATTTGCTCAGTTCAATGTGTAATTTTATTATACATATTAGATGCTAATAAGTAGATTTGAAAATGTTTGATTAGAATTTTTTAATAATTGATCTCTTACAAAATATACACAATATTTCATAATGAATTTGTAATTTTATTTTATAATCATCTCGCTTGATTGAAAACGCAACATTTTCAAATTTCTAATATAGTGGTTTTACAATCAACCTAATTGTTAGATGTTTAATAAAAAGTATTATTTATCGACAAAAAATGTAATAGCTAATGATGATTTTTTAAAATTTGATTTCCTGCAATTTTTAAATAGTGGAATATTTATTTAAATGTTGCTTTTTCCAACTTAAATTATTTTTGTGGATTTAAAAAAAAAATCTATTGATCGAAACCTACTGATATTTTATTAAACACGATGTACGCATTTTTTAGAAAGTGCAGTTTTTAAATTGCAATCTGCATCTAGTCGGTCATTACTTGGAAATTCCTGTATTTCTAGATCGAGCTGATTTACCGACTTTATATTGGGACTTATTGATCGAACTCAGAGGCTTTATTTTAAAATATGTAGGCACTGCGTTTTTGTTTCCTAATTGAATATCATTGAGTTCTTCTACATCCAATCTGCTAACTCTCTTGCTTATTCTGTTTAGTTTCGCTCGATCATTGCCATAGGAATCAGCTAGAAGTAGATATAGTCCACTAAATATAGTTTTCCTATTTTCTATTTTTTTCACGAATGCAAAAATGTCACCATTGACTCCCGATAGCACGTATTTTGCTAGGGGCGGCATGGCGTATTTTGATCCACTTTCATTTAGCAAATAAACTCCTGAATTGGGAAGAAAAGTGTATAATACAATTAAAAGTTCGCGGTTCGAACCTCGATTGGGAGAAAATCGATAGGATGGAAGTTTTTCAATAGGGACTCCAAATATTGTAGAATAGGGAGGTACGCTGGGAGCATTGGATCTGACACGATAAGCTAACTCAATAGGAACATCCACAGTTTCCCTTATAAAATTGAAAGCGATTGCATGATTATTTGTTAATGGAGTGTCCATTTCTTCTTGATCATCTAGTTTTCTAACCTTACCTGTGAACACGTTTACCTTTGCTCGTACTCCTTTTGGACCAGGAGGCATATATAATCCACGTAATCTCGTGCTTTTATTCTGTTCTATTTGCACCAATGCCAAGGCTTCACCATTGATTTCTGCCATTAAAAAGTATACTCCGGTTAGCTCAATCTCGATATTATTGTTTCTAGATCTCAAATAAACCCCTGAATCGGTAAAAAACTCGCGTAATTGAATTGTAAGTACCCGAGTCGGATTATTTTCAGGGTAAAATCGTTCATATCGAAGTTCTTCAATATTCATTTGAAATAGTACAGAATAGGGAGGTTCGCTAGAAGGAAACGCGGGCCTGGCATGAAGAGATTGCTCAGCAGGAGCTGAAGAAGTGGCATGAGTAGAAGACGTGGCATGAGCAGAGTGCATGGAAGAAAAATGCTCCCCGTCTGGAACAAAAAACAGAAGATTACATATTTTTGAAGTACACGAGTATACCGTAAACATAGAAAAAAATCATTGTAAATCTAGCCCTAATTTCAGGTTATTATTTCCCTGTAACAAATATTAGTCTTGGTATTGTAAATTGTACTATTCCATAAGGTATCGTTTCCCTCAAGCTTAGGTTATGATACGTCCCCCAGAATTTTTTCTGTGAACTGAAATTGAGCGTGCAGACTATGGGCCATTATGATGAATCTTGTATCAAAATCGCTCAAGTTTTGATAACACTAGCCTAGCATATCAATTTAATTTGTAATTGAAGAAAATTTCTCAGCAATTATAGAAAAGATTCATACATTCTGATTTCAAATCCGGCCAGTAAATTAACGTAAACCGTAATACTTCTGCGAAAAAGGCGATTGAATCTGCTGCCTCAATTTCAATCTTTGAAGAAATGCACTTTTTTATCAAAGCAAGTTTCATTACTAGGAGTAGTCAAATGTTTCAAGGGTCGCTAATTTCAAGTCCGAAAAAATTTCAAATTCAAAACTGACGAACCCGATACTACAGATCAGATAAAAAAAATGATTTGACTAAAAATTAATACACGGGTGTTTTTCGGTTTGCCTATTTTAAATCCTACAACCCCAGTGAAACAATTCTTCTTTAATATGGTTTCATTCTGACAAGTGTAGTCCATAATAATAGATCCGTTATTTTCAACTCAGAAATTGTGACTTATTTTGAAATGAGCGACCTGAAAACACCCGAATAACAATTTTGAGTAAAATGGTTTTATTTTAGTCAATTATGGTCTGTTATATCGGATTCACTGTTCTTTTCCCAGCAGGCACCGGGACGTCCTAAATATGTGATAAGAATGTACCTCTATGCCACATGGTTTGACGTATTTTAGACATCCTTTGGATCTTTTCATGTCTTTAAAAGGTCCTCAGGACGTCCTTAAGCGTCCGCTGAAGGACGTATATAGGACAAGTTTATTACTTGTGTGCTCACTGGGTTATTTCTATTTAACACTTTTACTTCGAATTTAAGATGAGCGACCAGAGGAAATTTACTTTTTGTGCAGCTGTTCCGAAGATTCCAACCTTTTTTAACTTTTCAGTAGAAAAAATCGATATAAAACAGTTATTTTTCAACATTGTCAGTTATTAGGTATAATTAAGAATTATTCAAATATATGCTATTTGGCAATTATTTAAACCATTTTTTTTTACGAAATATCAACTTTTAAGAGATTTTCGAAAAATAAGCTCCATTTTTTGGTAGAGTTAACACAGAATTTCCTTTCAATCACTCTTTACCATGATCGTTTGTTTCTCATCAACAATGTTTAAGAGTCTCGGAAAGGACACTGTTAGTAGATTTTGTAAAAAGTATTATGCCTAATTATAAAAAAACCGCAACCTATTTTAACTTAGTCGTCACAAAAAGTATGAATCGCTTTTATTTTAAACAAATTTATTTCGAATCAATTGCCTCAAAGTTCTTGAGGATCTTATTGACATTTTTATCATTTTTTTAAATAACATTTTTCAAAACAAAAAAACGTTCGAAATGTTCCTAGGAATGATAGAAAATTTTTTTTTCTCTCAACACATTTCAATAATTTTGGAAAGCGTTTTTCTCGAATTATGCAGAAATGTACATTTTGTTTCAAATCTTTTTAAATATTCTTATCATAAATAATAAATAAAAAATTCAAAGTTTTCCAAAAATCTCATTAAAGCCTTCCAAATTTGACAAAGCTTCTCACAATCCTTCAGGTTCGTTCCCAAGATTATCGGATATATTGAAATCCTTAAATTAATTTCTTAAAACAAAACCTAAATTATTTTCAATTTCGCCAATAATATTAGTGTGGGAGCAAAATGGTAAAAACAGAATTATTTCCCTGTATTAAAAAACATTATTTTACACAAAATGGTTACACATTTAACCGAAAACGTGAATTATGATACAAATGATGAAAAGGGTCGAAAAAGAAATAGAAAGAATCTGTTTAGAAGAATCTTGAGCAAATTAAAACAAAATTTAAACAAAATATAGATTTCTTTGTATTTCGAATATGAAACGCTTTTTGAAGTATAGTCATAGGGTTAAAGAGAATAAAATTTTTCTGCTGATTACTGGCCAAAATTATAACGATTTTTTATTTTAAAAAATGCCATTTTTAAGATTTTTGTTTCACCATATTGGATTCGCCACTTCGGATTTTGCAAATCTGAAGTCAGATTCAAAATCAGCTACCGCAGAATCCTACGTAGGACCAGTCTTATCTTATTCAAAGCATGTTTACTATTTAATGGCCGCCATATTGTATCCGCTAATCTAAATCTTGAAAATCCAATTTCAGATTTGGATTCAGCAGCCACAAAAACATTAACCCTATGAAGTGGTGAAAAATATTAATTTTTAATTAAATAGTGGAATGCCAAATTTTTAAAGTTGTAACTAGAAAATATGCTTTTTCAAGTAACAATATAAATTTTCTTACAAAAAAAATTAGTATTGACTTTAAAAGATGAATTTTCACCAAAAAAGAAACAGTTTATAAAATGTTTAAAAAAAATTTTGAATGTGAGAGAACGAATTTTTAAGAATCTATTTTAATTCCTAGCCCACAAATTTTTAACTGAAATTATGAAGCATCTGGAAGGATGTGTTAGACAAAGACACAGGGACTCAAGTAACAACTACAGAAATGACGAAAAGATTTGAGCCCATAGAAAATACATTTTTTCGGGATAAAGATGAGGCAGGGTGTATAGAAGGCGCAGAGTTTAATGAAGGGGGGGGGGGGGCTCACTGTATTGGAAAGCGGCATATTTGGGTTTAAATGGCTTGATGAAGACATCAAATGGATCAGCAAGAAGCAGCAAGAAGCCGAGGGTCTAAAACGCCTCGACGATAGCGACTTCGACTCCCAAAAAGGCGAGTAAGGAGGTAGAAAAGAGTCGCCTTTAGCAGACGCCAGGACAAAGCTGACGTCAGCCATAAGGGGATCGTCGGTGTGGTTAATTCCGTGCGTGAGCTTGTCTCACGCATGGAAGTCGAGGTCATTGATAAAGAGAGCCTTCAGGGGCCACCCGAAGGACTATACAGAAATGAAGGTGGCATTAGAACCGCAGCGCCTGCGTACGGGACATCTAAAATTTGGTTGAATGTCTTGCAGAGTCCGAAAGAAGACGGTAGTCACGCGGCATTTTCGCTGCCAAGGTTTTCGCCAGGTGGCAGCAAGTTGTGAGGGTCCTGATACGACCAAGTCTGTGGAGTGTGTGAGCTCCCCGTAGTGTTCTCTCTGTGCTGCACGTGCTGAGCTGCCCCGGACTGACCATCGTCGGGGCTCAATGCGCTGTTCTTCCTCCAGGGAGGCCACCCTAAGAAGGAAGCCTCCAGAAGGACAGATATGGGAAGACCCAGTAGGCAGGAAAGCAGGAAGCCGAGGCACGGCTTATTGACTATATCCCCATGTTCCTGAAATAATGCGAAAGCGGATTCCGAGAACATGGGTTGGCGGAAGGAGGAGTTTTAGTCAGTAAGAGTCTGACACTACCCATACTTATCCAACCGGGATACCCGTCACGATAACTGTAGTTAGGCCAAAATTTAAAAATGACATAACAGCAAAAAGGAAGAAGGAAGTTAAAAATTAAAAAAATTAAAGTTCAACCGATAATTAAAGATGAAAAAATAGGAATACAGATAGAAAAACGAAATTCAGACGTAGCATTAACCTCAAAAAAATACGAGAACTTAAAAAAAATAGTCCGACAGTAAAAGATAGCGAAATCCCCCTGGTACCTATCAATCCTAACCAATTTCCGAAAAACAAGTGATGCCCAAATTCTTTAACAAATGGTACGAAGGACATCTTAAGTTTAATAAGCGTCCTCACGAGCAACAAATTCCATTCTCTAGAGAGCATTCCCATCCAAGACGATAGCAACGATCCGAGCACACAAGACTCTGTTATAATAGGCAAACATAAGATTAGGGATAATAGTAAGACAAATGACATGGTAAAAATGTTTCGATGTAAAAAAATACAAGGATATGCATAAAACTAGCGATTGTAACCTTCGGTAAAGTAAAACATTACAATTAAAAAGGCTCCTTGAAAATAAAATAAAAATTCATTCGAATAAGGAAAATAGGGCAACGCATTCAACGAAACATAAAATCCACGTCCATTGTACAATCCCATAAAACAGCGAAATACTAGACACTTTAAGATCAGCAAAGTTTATTAAAGTTTATTTCGAAAATTGATCAATTCAAACAGATGTTCTTTGGAATCCGAGATTCACAACTCTATTTTTACAAAACTGACCATTAAAATCCACTCACTTACCAGCCTTTAACCCATGCAAACTTATGCTACATAAAAAATTGCGAATACAGGCTCTAAAAGAAAATCCAACGATTTAGGTTCCGAGAAAAGGCACGCTAGAATTTCAGAGTACTACTTCCGGCCAGGTATTTATTCTGAAATAGTCAAATATGAAAAAAATTTTGAATTCTGCCAAAGGACGAAACTAAATAACCAACCAAAAATAGGGCTAATGGGAAAAAGTTGACGCGAAATGGTTCGAAATAATCTTGATAAGAAAAGCAAACGGGTCAAAAATAGTCAGAATTTCACACCGATAACAGTACGGAATTTGTAAATAAAATTTTAAAGGATTTTATCAAGAAATTAGGTATCAGGCACGCTAAAACTCCAAAACAATACTCCCAAACCAACCCAACTCTTCAATCCATTTCGCCCTAGCATTTCTAAATTTAGTTCCTGAATTAGAAATAATTCAGTTATTTAGAAAAAATATGAAAAACCATAAAAAATAGAACTTTAAAGTGAAGATAAATGGACAGATGGATTAAGAATGTTGCACATTATAAAAGAAAAAGTCCAGAAAAATTTAGATGAAGCAAATGAAAAACAGGCAAGCAGAAATAATTAAAGAACAGGACCTATGGAATTCAAAAAAGGAGATAAGGTTTTTAAAAATTAATAAAACTATTTAATAAGGCAGATAAAAAGCCAGGTAAAATATATGACCAATCCGATCGCGTAAATAAGAGTAATGGTACTTGGTCATAGGAAAAATAAACAAGTTTAAACTAGAATATTTAGATCTTAAAAATGGCAAGCAGGCAAGGGTTCAATACATTAATACTGTAAAGTGACCAAAAAACACAAGATCAAAAACCAACACAATTAAACTCTCGAGAAACCGAATCACTCACGACGAAGTCCAGGAATACCAAAATCAAATATTAAATACCACTCAGATCGCAACGTAAAGCAAATGGTTGAAAGAAAAACTGCCAAATTCATTATAACACCGAAAAAATAGTTAAAGAAAGTAAAGAGGGGGCAGTAGGTGGAAACACTGATTATAAACCGACATCAGTCGATATGAAACTGCAACAAAAACTATTACAACTAAGCCTAGAATTTGCGAAAAAATCAAACCGATGCCATTAATACTTATAAATGGATTTTAAATAACAAACAGGAGAATTGAAGGAACGGACAGTCGAAAAACAACAAAACAGAAAACTACAAAACCAATCCGAAAGAAGCCTACCATATCTAAACATTATGACAACTAGAGACAGCCTAAAAAGAAAAATGCAGAAAGAAATTACTCTACAAGAAGTCAATAAACAAGCAGAGGACTGACCGATATAATAATAAAATAATAAAAGAATGATAGAAATAACTTTAAAAACATAATAAACAAGGAATTAAACATAGAAATCGCCGAAATAAAAAGACAACACTACCACAATGGGGAGGGGGCGTAACAGAATTTAATACTCATCGGGTTAGCTCGTTGCGGCCCTGCAAGAAGGTTTTTTGGGCTGCGCACGAGATGGGTCGGAATCCCCCGAGGGGACGTGAATTCCCGAGCGTCAGCGCGTTCTCCGTTCTGTCTTGGCTCGTTCGCTACACAAGAAACTGTTTTTGTCAGTGCTCTTGGCCTTCTGGAGACTGCTGTCCTCCTCCTCGACCACGGTGATCGAACCGTTCCCGCCTTTCGTCCTTTTGCTCGCTTTGGAACTCCACCAGGTGACTACGTAGTCTCCTCCACGCTACGCCAACCACCTGCCTTGTGTCACCGCCTGGCGGTTTCACCATGACCGTAAGTGACAATAAATTACTGTTAGTTTTACTCAATGGTCTTTTCTTTTGTTTGCCCTTTTTCTCAGCGCTCACATCCTTTTCTTCTGCTTATGTAGGCTTTCCCGCTATACCTTTTATTGTTATGTCTATGTTTTGCGACCGTAATGCACAGTGAGCTCAAGTACAGAATTATACATTGCAATTTCAGGGCCTCCAGTTATTTCAAAGGATTCATAGCATTTATAAGTATTTTCAAGATTTTAAGCTATTTCTACCCCTTCACTACCAGCGACACAGATATCGACAAAAAATTCTTGCGAATTGTGGCAGTGTTTTAGTGTTTTTTGTATCTTTTATCGGTCACGAAGCTTCGAAACCAACATTCGCTCGCCCTAGGCGCGCTCAACCTGGCCAGCGATGAGAATGTGCCGAGTGTTGCACACTTTTTTTTTAACACCAGTCGACCATAAGTCCAATCATCAAATCATTCCAGTCCTACCCATTCTAGTTCACTCTAATCCCATACAATAAATTTCAATACAAAACATTTCAATCCCATTCAATCCGATCCATACCAATAATAACCATTCTAATTTATTCCAATTTAACCCACTTCAATCCAATCCAGTTTAATCAATTCTAATTCGTTTAAATCTATTTAAATCCACTCCATTCAATTCCAATTCTTCTCAAACCACTCTTATCCAATCGATTCAAATTAATTTCAATGCGATACAATCCAATCCATTCCATAACCATCCAATTTATTCTAATTTAATCCAATGTATTGCACTACATATCCAATAAAATCTAAGCCCATCCTAGAGAATCCAATCCAGTTCACTCCAATTCAATCGATTTAATTCTAATACAATTTATTTCAATCCAATACACTCCAATTCTGATGCGATGGAATGCGATGGAATGTAATCCAATTCATTAGTATCGAATCCATTCCAACACAATTCATTTCACTCAAATTCGTTGCAATAAACGTCATTAAAATCCACTTTACTTCATTACAATCCAATCTAGTAAATCTCAATCCACTCCAATCCAAATAATTCAAGTCTAATCTAATGCCAATTAAATCTACTTCGCTCGATACCACTTTCATCCTATCAACTACAATTCAAACTAATCAATTTAAATCTATTTGATTGCAATCCAATTCTTTCCAACACAATTAATTTCATTTCAATTTATTGCAATCCACGTCATTCCAATCCATTCCAATCCACTTTACAAAACTCCAATCCAATCCAAATTAATGGAATTAATTTAAATTCACTCCAATCCAATTATTTCCAGCCCAATCCAATTCCAATCAAATACACCTAACTTCAATTCACTCCAATTAATTCCAATCCATTCTACTGCAATACGCTCCAATTTTATTTCAATCAAATTCAAGCTGATCCAATACATTTCAATTCAATCTACTGTACTCCATTTAGTGTCAATACAATCCATCATGATCCATTTCAGTTAAATCAAATTCCCGAGACGAAGGACAAGTTACATATTTTTTATCACACTAGTTAGCGCAAGCACGTGTCTACATGACAAAATTAGAGAAACTGCACTAATCATACCATAAAGTAACCCAATACCTTCTCAGGTGAGAATGTACAAAGGGCAACCTCAACGAATATGTAATAAGGGAAAAAACGAGTCACTGACTTGCGTTTGTAGAGTTACAAGTAGGAAGAGTGATCAGGAAGTACAAGCGATTCAGGGAACTGTCAGCGGTCAGAACAATTACCCTTTAAAATAAGGAGGTGAAATGTAAGTCGGGGAATTTATGTTTCGTTAAGTGATGTCTGTAGGAAAAGGTTTTTTTCATGATGATTCGTTATAAAAAATAATACAAACCATTCAGAATAACAGAATCAAGGTATATAAATTTTAAGGAGAATCAGTCGGTTTTGGAGTGAAAAAACCTTATTTATGTTAATTTTAATGGTTTCTTTCAACTTGTCTCCAACTTTGATGATTATACCTTCATGAAAAATCGGTGAAAAGTGTGTTGTTAGAGTCGCGCGTCAGTAATTGCTTTGAAGTTAGGGTGTCCGGGAGCATAGCTATACGCGTATATCAAATAATAAAAGCCTCTTTTTAATGCGATATGGACTCGCCAATTTGTTAGAAAGGCATTTTTAATGATATTCTAGTAACCTGCTAGTAAGCCTGCTAGGATTTGAGAATATGAATTTCCATTTTCGTCGAAAAATCTGATCTCGTCGGTGACACGGGAAAAGCGTTGTCATTGGAAGGTGCAGAGTCCTCACTGAAGCGGCCATTCGTATGGAGTACACGAAAAATCAATAATTATTAACGAGTAATGCGGACATTAGCTCCACCATCCTTTCAGTATTAAAAAACAACTACATTACTTATATAAACAACTACTTCGTAATTGAAGGATATTCAACAGTGAAAAGCTAAATATTATACGTTTGAAGAATAACTAAAAAGCTCTAAATTTTCAAATAGAAAAATCATTTTGAAGCAAAGGAAGATTCACTTTTCCAAACAAGTAGACGAATTCTGAACGGATGAGTTGAGCTTGCAAGCCAAGAAGTCGAATATTTTAGAAATCAGTTGACTTTTAAACTTGAAAGAAGTACTTCGAACAAACATGTTCATTTGCATTCAAAATTCATTTTCTACCAAAAGTTTAATTTCCAGATAAAATCTTTAGAAGAATCTTCAAAATATTTAAAAGAATTTGAAACACAATGAATACTTTTTAAAAGATCGAATAAAAGCATATTTTTCAAGAAAATCAACCAGTTTTTAAAGGATGAACAATTTTCTCCTGATCCCTGGGAAAAATTAAATCCAATTTTTTATTTTGAGAATTAAAAAAAAATGAATTGTGAAAATTTCAAAAGCAGATCTGGAAAATTTAAGGACAATTCTGAATTCAAATCTGATGCTTGATTTTGAAAATTAAACATCGTAGATCCAAATTGGCGGAACCTAATCATCATATAGGTTCAAAACTTGATTGGATTATTCATATTTACGTTTTTGGGGTCTTTGCAATGAAATCGGAGTTTGGATTTTGAAAATTAAATATAGCGGGCAGAATGAATCGAACATGTTGGGTCCTAAATAAAGTTAGTAATACATATGTTTTGAGATCGCTAAGTCACACATTTTAAGCAAGCTTTAGATTCAGCGGCCCAAAAAAACTAAGTATCACCGATTTTATGAAGGTCCGAGTATTTCTAATAATTCATCTCAGCCAAATTGAATTCGCCATTTTTAATTTTTTAAATTTAAAAGCAGATTTTCAAACAACGACTCCATAAGTTCATCTACCACCTATTTTATCCAAACCGCAAACATGTATACTATTTCATATTCGCTATATTCCATCTGCAATTTTACACTTTGAAAATCAAGTACGACATTTCAATTCAGCGACCCGAAAGACCCGAGTATCATCAACTTTATCCAGGTTAAGGCAATTTTTATATTTCGTGTTCGCAACTTTGAATCCACCATTTTGAATTTTTCAAATCTATTATTTAGATTTGAAATTACCGACCCCAGAACCAAACTACTACTAATTTTATACGGATTCAAACATGTTTACTATTTCATGCCCGCCGTATTGAATCCAACACCAGATTTCTATTCAGCGACCCAAAGAACCTAAGTATCATCAATTTTATCGAGATTCAAACATTCTTAATATTTCTTTTTGAAAATCAAACAAAAAAATTGAAATCAGTGATCGCAAAAGCCTAACTTCTGCCAATTTTATACAGACCTAAACATTTTAACTAATATATGTCCGCTATATTGTATACCCCATTTAAAACTTTACAAATTCATCTTTATATTTCGTTGCAGCGACCCCAAAACATTGACCTTGGAAATATGATGTGATTCTGAAAACTTCATTCTCGAATACATTTTCGGCACTGAATGACTTCTTCCCCAGTTTCAAAAGGGGTAAATAATATTAATGTTTAATTGCATATTTGAATTTTTACCAACATAATTGATTTATTAATCAGAAAAAGATAGATTGTTAACGCAACAAGTGATTTTTCAACCAAAAATCTACGAATTAAATTTTTTCAACCAAATAAGTAACTTTTAACCAAAAAATTAATTTTGAACCTAGAATTTAATTTCCTACCGAAAATGACGAATCTGCAAGTTAAATGATAAATATTCGACCAAAGCGACGAACTTTCAAACCTAAATGAAAATGTTTTATGTAGAAAGATTTTGCAGTTAACAAATAAAAAATAACTCCCCTAGAGACTGTAAGACCTGGTAGTTGGTGGGGAGGCTTAAAAGTTCGAGACGAGGGGGTTGAACGAACCTAGGCCTGCATGCGCATGGATATGGATGAAAGGATCCCCATAAACGGGTTTTCCGGGAATTCATACTAATAGTAGGCTAGAAGAGAGAAAGAGCCTAGTTAACGCAGGTGTTTTGGATCCCTGGATCGAGATCCCTTCCGAACTAATTTCCAGTTTTTAGAATCGGAACACCGAACGACTTCTCCGAGTAAATAGTCTTACCAGTGCATGCGAGTTCTGTAGGGGCGGACTTTTTATTTCCCTAGCTACGCGTGACAACAGAATGGATCGCCTGAAAACAAATCTTAAGGAAAAAGGAGGACGGGAGGCGGCGTATTGGGGAGAGGGGTTGTTTATTAACGGGTCTAACATAAAAGTTCGATCCGAATCGGTCTCTCCGTCAAATGAAACTTAGGTGGCGGCTGTGCCCTTAACTCTTCCAGGAGCTAAGCGATTGACGGTCCCTCTAAATGAGGCTATGGAAATGGGGGCGGCCAATGAGTACCCCAAAGAGAAGAAACTCATCAACGGTTTTCTGTAAAACAGACTGCAGACGCAAACATATCAGGCCAGTAAACCAGCCGCGGAAACTGGAACATCGGCGACTACAGTGCCCATAACCAGCACTAAGACCTCCTGACGATGCTGCTGAGGGATACCAAGGAGAACGCAGGAGTTGGTAAATATCGTAGGAGGAATGGGATAGACTTCACAATCACAATGGGGTCCTCCGCCACAGTTCTACAATTTGCAATTTTGATCACGCTCCAGTGCGCCTGCAAGGGAAATTAGTAGTACTACTAGTATGGGAGTGATTTGAGGCATTGTATAAGCTGGCCGCAGAAAATCAAATAACTCTGCTTTCGGTAATTGGACGCCGCGGCATTAAGGGCAATGTCTCTTGTTGCAGACAGGCTAAAACACTCTTGGGTTCAAAGCTTAACGCTGATAGAGCGGAAGAAATACTCAAGCACGGGAGGATCGATGTTAAATTCCTAACAGAAAAGCTTATAGGACGCGGAAACCACGGGTATCACAGTCATAATATCGGACTTGAAGAAACTCCCCTCTGCCGTATGTGCGGAAATGATAACGAGACGTCTACTCACATCCTTTGTCACTGCCACGCGATTG
>NC_046657.1:37983305-37984005 GCF_010883055.1 Belonocnema kinseyi
CGTGTAGCTAACCTTTCGCTCCTCGTAGTGAAGCCGACCACTGAGTCAGAAATGTCAGCCAATAGCGTGGTTGCGGTACTTTCCCTATTGAGAGGGCTATGGAATCACTCTTAGGTTCAAAAGGTGAAGCAACGGGATCACCCACGCGTCAAGGGCTGTTACGGTGCCAACCAAGAATCTTCAATTTTCGGTTTAAATTTTAAATTTGCATTTGAATTTTTCAGCAAAACAAAAAAACCTTTTTGACAAAATATAATATTTAATTCTAAAGGAGGAATTTTCTGTAGATAAAATGACTTTTGTACTAAAAAATATCAATTTTCAACATAAAATGTTAATTTAAAAAAATAAAAAAACAATTTTTTAAAAAATAGTTAAATATACAACACAAAAAATAAATATTCAATAGAAAATTGAAATATTTCACTCAAGTATTTTAGATTTCAACTAAAAAGATGAATTTGGAATTCTGTCTAAGAAGTATATAAATTTTCAACTCACAGTGTCGACTTGGTGCAGGTTGATAATTCTGGTTAATCTGTGTCGCAGGGAATGTAAACATAGACTGAGGGTGTCCAACAGGAATGCCATATTTTGCTGGCAGAGAACCCCAATTACTCATTAAGTCTGCTATATCATCTTCATTCATAATCCTATTATTTTTAGGAGCAGGTGGTATCCCGTCGTTTGCTGGCCTTTT
>NC_046657.1:37984105-38022110 GCF_010883055.1 Belonocnema kinseyi
ATCTGATCCAAACGATCAGGATGTAGATCGACGATCTACATTTTCCAAATATTAACAAAATTATTATCGAATTCTTTAAGAGTCCTCCCATTACTTTGTCCATTAGCGTTTTACCGCATATATTGTGCAGAAATTGTATTCCAACCGCGTTATTCTTACTCTTATACAGTTATTTCAAAGGATTTGCGACATTTTTAAATATTTTGAAGATTTTCAGCTATTTTAACACCTTCACTGCCAGTGACAAAAAAAGTCTTGCCAGTTTTTCATCATGAGACACATGTTGGTATTTTGCGAGAAAATTATTTTGTGTGAGCAAATTAAATTGTGCTTATGTGTGCTAGTGTTTTTAGGGTGTTTGAATTTAAATCTGATGTAGCATTTTTCAAGTTCAAAATGGTCTGAATATGAACAAACTGATCGATTTCTAAACATCCGCCATATTGGATCAGTCGTTTTGAATTTTGAAGATCCAAATTCAGATTTTGATCAGCCAACCATACCTATCGCCCCAGTTAATATCACGTGACTCTAAATTGTTTTTCTTTTAACATTTTTGAGATGACATGTTCTTTTGGTCTGACTGGGAATGGGCTTAGAGCAAACGATGTTTGATGTTTACATTCTCTTTAGAGAAGATATTAGAGTTGTGTTAGATATCCCCCTCCCCCAAACCTTACCTTGGTAAACTCCTTGAGTGATCGTTCACACACTACGTTACCACTTTAGTGAGGGCGGGGTTGTCACAAAACCTATGTATGGTAACAGATAGGGGGGGGGATCGCAGTAAAAGTAACGTTACAAGCACACCAAGCTTTCAGAATTCAGAGGAATTCTTTTTCTAGAAGTAGATAGTAGTAAATTCATCTTTTTTATTAAAAATTCATATTTTTCAGTTAAAAATCCAACTCTTTGGTTAGAGATTGTTAAATTATATTGAAAATTGGTCTTATTCCGCAGTTAATCCCTGTTCTGCAATTCTATTTTTTAATTAAAAAATCAACCTTTTAGTTGAGAATTCTTGCTCTTTTTTTAATTAATCTTCAGTAGTAGTACATTAAATTTTCTGATTAAAAATTCAACTTTTTGTTTGATAATTCTTGAATTTTGTTAAAAATTTGTTGTTTTTAATAGTATATTCATTTTTTTTTGTTTAAAAATTCATCTCTTTGGTTTTCATTTAATTTGTAAAAAACCCAATAAAAATAAAAAATAAATGAATAGACAAAAGTAGCTCTTCTAAAAAAGAGCGAAAAATTTGTCGTGAATAATTTTTTGGCATGATGCATACACGCAGAAAAAGAGGTGCTAGCGGAAAGCACCTCTAAATTTTGGATATGACCTCGCACCTACGGGGGTAGGGGGGTGTAACAGATCTGTTACGATAATTTTGTCTCTTCATGGCCCTGCGCGAAAAAGATTACCGGGCCTTGAACGATAATGGGCAAAACACGCCGAGGGGTCCCGAAGCACCTGAGCGGCAGGGCTCCCCTAGCAACATTTTTCGAGACAGTCAGTCTGAACTTGCTCGCGTCCTAGTGCATAGTTTAATTAAAAAAGGTGTTGTGTCTTCGACCATCGTCAAGCTTTCAAACGTCGCCACGCTCTCTCCAAGGTCGTTACATAGCCCGAGGTCATCCTCACGTACTCCAGGGTCATCGTCACGTACACCAAGGACCTCGTAACGTACTCTCAGATCATTGTCACTCTCTTTCCAATTGTCGTTCCACTCTTGGCGACCATCAGGATGTAAAAGCAGAATAAACTTAATAATTGATTACCCTAATGGTTTTATTGCGTATAATCCTAGTCTCGACACATCAACTCCCAATTTCCCTCCTCCGTCTTACCTCGTAACAAGTGTCACCCAATCGGCGTACTTTAACTTTTACTATTTTTATGTGTAAATTGAAATGGCCAAATGTATCCCGAAGGCCAAAAATTAGAAATTGAGACTAATGACCGGGTACATTTCCGAATAAATACGAGTCTGCGAACTCCTTGTGATACCTGTTTACGTGATCCCGGCGTATAGCGGCAATGTCAGACCCATACGAACCAAATTTTTTTACTTTCCTCCGATGGAAACTGCAGACATCGGGAAACGCGGGAACTGCGCAGGTACGAAGTTTTAAATTTCGATGAATTCCATGGTCATACGATATGTCTTTTTGCAAGTTTTTTTTATAATCAGTGATTAGTTTAACATCCGCCACCTGTTCCGATCATGGGTTTCACCACTTACTAAGTGTCGCGAGTGTTTTACCGGATTCTTCTTGCGTGCTTGAGTCATTTCCACGATTATCAAAATAAGCTCTAATTGTAGTTGCCGATTTGAGTTCATTGTTATGGTGAAGATCGAGATAACTTTCATAATTGTGTATAGGCTTAGGTCTTTAAAATGGTGAGATTGTGGGTAGTAGACTTAGTTAGATTCTCTTCTTCTTTCTGTAAAATATAATTTCAACTCGTGCGCGTAAAGCAATCTGCTGGAAATAATGAAAAGTCTTTTTGAATATCTTATTATAATTTGAAATAACGGCCTTTCGAATTTTGAACTTATTTCTTACACAACCTCTTTTCATTCGCATTAAGAAAATTACTTCAGGAGTGTTTAGACCCAATGATCTGTTGACCAGGATTAAACCCCTGGTAATGTGCGCCCAATAAACTAATAAATTTAAAATTCGACAAAATTTAATAATTTTTTTAATGTAACAAAACTATAATCACCGAAACATGATCCAATAGTCTCAAGCACGCGGGATCCGGTATACGGAATTAAATCATTTGATAGGAATCCTAGTGTGACAATCAGCGCCAATCGAACAGGGCAAACCACCCTAACAACAACAACCTTCACAACGACCTCCGCTAGAGCAATCTCGACTCCGAGAATTAGACCATCGGCATTCGCGCCTTTACTCGAAGCCCCTAACCTATCTTTCAATTACGCAAACTTCTCTGCAATTCCAAATCCATTGACAGTTCCCTATAGATTAAAACTAACATCTCAATCCCAAAAACCGGATACATAATATAAATTACCGTAACTATCGAATCAATATTTGACAAATTCGGGCAGGGATTGCGAACCGCATTAGATTTGCCGATAATTAGTGAAGTCTCGAACACTCTTACAAAAACCCACGATTTTGACGTACCACCCAAGAGAAAGGTTTTCTTAGACCCAACACTGAAGGAACCAATTTGCAGATGAAGGTTGAGTCACAATTATGGATTTGGGTCGAATTATACAGATGTATAATAATACAGATTTAAATAACGAACCTCGAAAGTATATTAGAGAACAGAATTTCGGTCGGTATTCTATCTGCACCCAACATGGTGTGACCCGACCACCACCTTGTCTGCAACGTAATAAGAGGGAACAAGACAGTCTTTTAAAGGAAGTAGAGTCAGACTTTGAGGTAAAAATGAATTCACTTCTAAATACAACTCACTATCCACGGCGAAGTAGCGTAGGTTTCTGTAGGGAGTCTGAACGGGAAAGATTCTCCGAAAGGGAAAGAACTCATAGCACTACATCATCGACAAGACGTAGACAAAGTAACTGAGACCTCGGGAAAATTATCTTTATTTGGAAAATAATTTTCGATGGTAGTAGTAAACTTAGTCCCGATAGCTTTTTGACAAAAATAGAAGATCGTAGGAAGTTAACTCAAATAACGGAGGATGAACTTCTCACAGCAATGACGGTATTGTTAAACAGAATAGCGCAAAAGAGCCACAGAATATCAAATCTAGGGGATCCATAAGACGCCGAGATCTGGATAACAGTTTCGGAGCCCCAAACTTCACCGTTCTTCCTTCTTTATTATTTTCTTTTCAACTTTTATTAAATTTTTCCTTTCCTTATCTATTTGATTCCTTTTGTTTATTCTTTTTTGTCTCTTTTTATTTTTTTTCCAATGACCACTGTCGACCAAAGAATGTTGATGGAACATTCTTTATTCTTGTTTGATGATTTTTATGTTCTTTTACCAACACGAGGGTTTCTTGATGGTTGTGTCGACTGCCCATGGTTGGAATTGGCCCATTAACGTTGGGCATTACATGCCTGACCATAAATTTTTTGCCGAAATTTTAAACTAACTGTAATTTTTGTTCACGGCAGGGGGAGTTATGACGGGGTATAATATTATTATCTGTCACTTAAAACTGCCCTTCCTTAGGAAATTGTAAATTCATCGTAATACTGAGCCTACGTGAAAGTTTTGAACAAGGGTGACCATCAAAGAACAATCACCACGAAACACTCTCGACCTGACATCTTATTATTTGTAATTATTTTCTGTATTCTCCTATTCTTCCATTCGGACGATCGAGACCATTGTGCAACAGAGTCGCTAGCGGGCACCGAGCTCCGTATCCGTAATGAGAAAGTGAATTCTCATTGTGTTAAATCTTTTTCATTGGAGTGTCACCCAACCTGTGTACTTTCACCGTTACCATTTTTAGGAATAGATTGAAACGGCTAAATATATTATGAAGGCCAAAAATTTGTAATGGAGACTATAGACCGGGGTGCATTTCCGAATAAATACGAGTCTGCGAACTCGATTTCCTTGTGATATCTATTCACGTGATCCCGGCGACGGCTCTGATTGGTCAGTAAACTTCGATTTGTAAATCTAGAGTTTCATCTGTTCCGCTGTCATATTTGACCTGTCACTCTTGTTCTATCCTTACGAGGCAAACACGTCCGAATGATATTTTCTTATGAAAAAGGATAGCGGCAATGTCAGACCCGCACTTATAAAAATAAGCTTTAATTTTATTTGCCGATTTGAGTTCATTGTTACGGTGAAGATCTTTCTCTACAATATAATTTCGACTCTTGCGCGTGAAGCGCTCTGCTGGGAATAAAATAAAGTGCTTTCGAATGTTTAATTGTAATTTGAAACAATGGCCTTTCAACTTTTGAACTTATATCGTACCCAACCTCCTTTTATTCGGATTAAGAAAATTACTTTTGGCGTGTTTAGACCCAATGAGGAAAAATTAAGGAGACACCGATCATACGTATTTAGACACATTTTAGGTTAGATAAGACGCTAAGTAAGAAAAGAAAAAAAAGGTAAATTAAGTCAGGGAATGATCTTTTGGCCGGGATTTAACCCCTGATACACTTTAAGTAAAAAGGGGACAAAAAGTGGACATGTCAGAAAAAAATGAAAGAGCATATTATTAAAAATAACAGGTATTAAAAAGGTTCAAAAATAATTTGAATATAAAATTTACAAAACTTAAAGAAAATGTAAATTTTTAAATAATTCGAAAAAAATGTGAAAAGCTTTTTAAGAAGTTTGAAAGGCTTCGAGAAAATAAAGAAAATTTGTTTGAGATACCTGGAAAGATATTTGATGACTTTGTTTGGGAAATTAAATTTGTAAAGAAAATTTAAAAAGATTTCAAAACAGTTTCAAAGATTTATACAAAATTTCGAAAATGTCTAAATGATTTAAGAGCAATTTTTTTGCAATTTGAAAGAGTTTTCAAATTTTTTAAATACATAGTTCTAAGCAGTTGGAAATATATATGCTAAACCTCTAAAAGTCGTAAATATCGTTAAAACTAATTCGAATTTTTCCCAATAATTTTTAATACCCTGAAAAATAAGAATATGATACTTTTACGATACCTTGAATCTTGAAATTTTGTTTATTTTCTCAAAAATCTTACGAAAATTATATAGAATTAGTCAACTGTAACTAAAAGACTTTTTTTCAAATGCAGTTTGTAAAATAAAAAAAGTTGAATTATCATATCCCCTTAAAAAAAGTGAAATTCTTAGTTTCTGAAAATGCTAATAAATTCGCTTGCTTATGCATAATTTGTTGTGTATGGAGACTATATCAACCGAAAACTACATTTTTAATATTCAAATTAACCTACAAGAAACTTTTGGTTATAGTTTTTAGGGAAAAAACAGATTATTATTTTAAGGTTTAGGGAGACATCTGAAAAAGCATTGACAAATATTTGTAGTTATTCTTTTGTTCCTAACACTAATATGTAAAACTTCTACAAGAACATTCAGTATTTTCTAATTTCACAACTGTGAAAAATCCTTAATGTTAATCTGTGTCCGTAAACGAGGTAGTATATTCAAACGCTTTTCTAATGGACAAATAATTAAAATTTTTTATATGAAGCTGTTTATCTTTAGAAATTCATAACCTTGACCCAAAAATTACACTTCTCTTTCAAGATGTTTGAAAAAATGATTGCGTGCTTTTGATTTCCGCCTTTCTGTAAAAAACGTGCTTGTTGCGAAAATTATGACACAAACATAATTAAGAATTGAGTCTCATTTGAAGGGCAATGACAAGGAAAGTCACATTCCTGTGCATAATAGAATTGTTGAATATTTCAGATTCATTAATATAAAACTTTTTCATTACATTTTCGGTGATAATAACGATAATAATCGAAAAAACTCCTTTTTCATGCCATAAAATTTGCAGTTTTCAGACAGAATTTTAAATTTATTACCCGAACGCATCAAGAATCAATTTCTATAAACTACCTCCACTAAAAATAAAAGCACCCCTTATGCAAAAACTCAAATTCAGAAAAAACAAAGAATACCAGAATTTTGGGTTTATTTTGGGCTTATTTTGGGTTGCCGAATGCATTAAAAAAATACCCAAAACCACCCCCGTGTTCAAAACATCACCCTCTTGCCAGAAATAAAATAAATGCAATTTAAAAAAAAAGTATTATCCAGTTTCGAGGAGGCCAAGAATCAGAAACTCCCTTCAAACTGGAAAATTCTCAAAAAGATTTTTTTGACAAATTTATATATACGTGGTACTGAGGTAGAGAAAGATTATTTTTATTTTAGAATTTAAGGGTTGGAACCAAAAAATCGAAGTAGGTGTTTTCGAGGATTCCGAAAATCAGACCAAAAATTCTGGTAGTCTTTTTCCGAATTTGATTTTTTAAATCAGGAGCAGTTTTATTTTCAGTAGAGAACATTTCTAGAAATTGGTTGTTGGTCCGTTCAAGGGCAAAAAAAACCAACAATTTGGATACAAAGAATTTTGGGAATTTCGTTTGTGGAGTTAATAGCTTGATGGACCTCCTTTGCCACTGGACCGGTCGCTCAGGCTGAAAAGAGTCGCGCGTGACTCGGTAGACACTTGGCAGGCCGGACAACCGTGATTTTCATACGCATATCATTTTTAAAGAAGGGCTATATTACAAAGAATACGGGACAAATGTCTATTTATTTCTAACGGCGTGCGACTATGAGAAAGTGCTGCGGACGTTGGACTCTCGGCGATTGCGGGTATTTCAATGAAGTGCATTTCTCACTAGTTACAAGTAATACGTCTTCTCTAACCAAAGTTAACAATTAGTTTAGTTTCATGTCTGGATATAGATCAGAACTTATTGTTAATAAAAATACTATCTAGCTAATCAATATGAATCTGTTTCTTTACAAGGTCGGCTGAGGTATCTCTGCACATCTGGGAATGTACCATATGTTCACTTTCACATATGGGACACTTCTAAGTGTACACGGCAGAATGGACTAAAGCTTAAAAAATTATCCTTTAAAATGATAGATGTATAATATTATTATAATTACCAATACAACTAATGATTAAAGCCAAAAAGAAGACCAGGATATAGTCAACCCTCATCTTATCGAATTTTATAAAGCACTGATTAGTGCAAGAAGGGACAATTCGATTCACACTGTTACTACTGAATGTTCTGGTGCTTCACCAGATACTAAAGAGTTCAGAGACGCTTTTTGTACACGGCAATTTGGTATGGTGTCAAATTAAACTAATAAATCATCACCGTTGGATGCTTCAAGGAAATACGTTTGTTATATTCTTTAAAAAGTAGGTCAGCCACGAAAATCTTGAAATCATTTTTATCACTTTTCCACTATGACATCTTTAGCAGGATGACGCCCTTGAATTTTTTAAAAAATGTTTGCATCAGAATTAGAAGGAATTAGTGTTATGTGAAAATTAACTATAGCGGATTTCTTTAAATCTCCATGTTTCGATACCTCATAAGTACGAAAACCCGTTCATATGATGGCGTCTCTCGATTTCGTCGTCGTCGACTTTATACCAGATAACTTTTCAGAGACTAATCTGATGGGATTCTGCTTTAGCGTACGTGTTTAGAAAACAAAAAGGAAAGTCGAGTCCATAGACCAGTTACTTTGAATGAAAATTAAACAAGTTATAGCTTTTTCAATAATTTAGAAATCACTTTTTCCAAGATTGAAAACTTCTATGTACGTCTATTCATAGTAAACGAAAAATTGAAACATTTATCCTCCTGACTTTTTTATCAAAAGAAAACCATAAGGGTTATATCATTTTGAAAATATTTAAAAAAATTAAAAACGTTATTGAACATTTTCATTCAAACAATGCACAATATTAAAAAAGTCAAGAAAATAAAATAGATGCTTTTTCAAAACCCTACAAGATTTTCTTGAAAACTTCATGAATCTTTTTTAAAAACCGAAAATTAACATTTCGATCGCACCACAAATTATGAATTATTATATTCTTATCATAATTAGAAGGTATTATACAGAAAACAAAACTATTAAATTTTAAGTGACTATTCTATGACTCCTGAATAGAGAGCAGCTTAAGAGACTATCAAATAATTTTTAAGAAAAGGGATGCAAGCAACGAGTTGATAAACTATATTAAAAAGAGCACCAGGTTTTATTTGATTATGAAAGAATTTTTATCTTATCTGTCAAAAAGAATTTTAAAAATAAGTACTATTATTACATTTTCCAATCATTTTGAAAATTGTTATCCCTCTGTTTAAAGCAATATATTTAGGGAAAAGAAAGTAAATAGCCATCTTTGAAAAAATCTAATTAAGAAGCTATTATATTTTATAAAAGAAAAATTAAAAATTAACAGTTACAAATTTTTTAAATAAAAAAACTTAAAAAATCAAGTAGAAAGCAAAAAAATATTTTCCATCAAAACAATGTGAGAATCAATTACTTTCAACTTAAAAGTTCTTGCACTCGACTCTTTTTGCAGAATTTCTTTTTCTTGCGATTTCGAAGTATTTTTATATTCTGAAAAAAGTATCAAGCACTTTTTTAAATAGGTAATATTCAAACTTAAATTCAATTTTTTACTACATATTTTCAATCATTGTTTAAAAATTGTTACTTTGAATTTAAAGCTAAGTTAAAAAGCACAAAAAAAGGATTGTATCAATCGAAAACTGTGCATTTTATGGATGATCTTACGTAGCAGAAAATTGTTTTCTTTCGTCATTAAGGTTATTAACTCAGTTTCGAAGTCCATTTTCCTTTATTTTTTATCAGTTTTAGATATATCTAAAATGAACCTAACCCTACTTTCCAACGTGTCGTGGGAAATTCGTTTCTTTTTGGTTGAAATAAACTGACTTTTATTTTAAATTAAGTTATGCTTTGACAGAAATGTCCAATATTACATTTTTAGTCCAGAATTGTTTTCCTTTAGTTGGAAAAATTAAATTTAAAAATTTGGTGGAAAATTCATCTTTTTGGCAGAAAATTAATCTTGTTGGTTGAAAATTTAACCTTTTAATTAAGAATTTAGCTTTTTGGTTAAAAATGTAACTCTTTT
The DNA here is from genome assembly GCF_010883055.1 of Belonocnema kinseyi. Taxonomy (NCBI): domain Eukaryota; kingdom Metazoa; phylum Arthropoda; class Insecta; order Hymenoptera; family Cynipidae; genus Belonocnema; species Belonocnema kinseyi. Next base: position 37,993,753 of record NC_046657.1, read on the forward strand.
ATTAAAATTTCTTTTGTTTTTGAAAGAATTCAACTCTCATTTATTTTAAACTTATGTATTCTTTGATTTATATGTTAACCATCACATTTTTTGACAAGAATTCATACTTTTTCCTTAAAAAAATCCAACTACTTGCTTTAAAGTAAATATATTAACAGAAATATTCACTTTTTGTCTGAGGATTAAAAAATTTAGTGCAATAGTCGTCTTTTTGATAGAAAATTAATCTTCTTGCTTGACAATTCACCCTTACGATTCAAAATGTATCTCTTTGGTTGAAAATGTACATATTTCGTTAAAAATTAGTCCGCTTTTATTTGAATTCCGCCTTATTTTATTTTTTTTGGTTTAAAATATACCTATTTTGATCAAAATTTGTCTATTTTGTGTTGAATTTAACTGTTTCTTGTTTGAAGTTTCAGGTGCGAATTAAACGTCGGCTCACGGTCGGGCTAACAGTTATTTTAGTAATTACTATTATGTATTCTTAATCTTTCATCATTATGAAATACATAATTGGCACACGCGATTACTCACACACATAATCGCTCACCTAAACACTTTGCAAAATCGCACTCGCCGAGGATTCGAACCCTACCTGAACTAGCCAAACTAGTGTATTTTACTGTGCACACTAACCATTTCGCTATCAAAGCAAATTAAAATTATAACAAATTTTTAAGCAAAATATTTGTTAAATAAATGTTTTGTACGATTTTTATCATTTAAAATTTTTTAAGGTATATTGCACAACATTTTGATAAAAATTCATGATGGTAAAGAAATTTATTCTTAAGATTATCCTTGTTGAAATCACAAACAAATTTGAGAAAGAAATACATTAATCAGGAATTTGTCGATAAAATTATTCCTTTTCCATGACAATTTTGTTAATCAGGAACTTTATGATAATTTTAGCAAAATTCGTAGTTTGTTGATTAAACTTATGATATATATATATATATATATACATTTTTAAATTTAATAAACAAATGCCCTATTCGGGCATTTGTCGACAGAAAATTTCGTTTTTTGTGTGTTTTTTGATGCATTTTATGGTTTCTTTTAATTTAATAAGCATATGCATTATTTGGATATTTGACAACGAATAAGTTCTCGAAAATGTTGGAAAAGTTGAAAAATGCCTGATTAATGCAATTGTTTATTAAATTTATTTACAGTATTAACCATATTAATTTCATGAAAACATTTCTTTATCATTACACTGTTTTTTTTACAAATTTTTTGCAATATAACTTAGAAAATGTAAGCTCATGGAAAATCGTACAAAATATTCTTTGAACAAATAATTTCTTTATAATAAATGTTCTTGCTTGATATATAATATTGGAGCATTTTTAACTAATGTTACTCTATAAAACTTAGGAGATTTTCACATAGAAAGAAATGGAGGTTTTGCTCTTCAGATTTATTAATGTATACAAGAAATTGAAAGCCTTACTCAAAATATGAAAAAAGTTTAATAGAGTTCGAATTTTAAACTGTATAGGTAATTCACTTAAAAAATATTATTGAATAAAAAATCTAAAATAATTTTATTTTACATGCCTAGTTCTCGCAAGGTTTTCTAAAAACAAATTCTATTATTTTCTTCATATATTAAATTGGAAAGGGGCTTGAAAGATTAGGAAGATATACTTTGAGAATATTCCGTGTTCGATGCTTTATTGAAATTTTTTGATTTTGCAGGATTTAAAACTGACTTTCTTATACAGTAAAATAGTTAAATTTTGAATATGTAGCAGTATTTAATGAATAATTTTGAATTTTTTATTTCGACTTTTTTTAAATAATATATTGTGTTACAAATTAAACAAGTTTTCTTGCATTTGTGTAGATTTAACATTAAATTTTACAATTTAAAACATATCTAATTAACAAATGTTAACCCACAAACGTTCCTCTTTTTGGTAAAGGATTTGTAATGGTTTATTTTTTATATTTATTAATTTCTACGAGTAACACACGAACTAGTAAATTTTCTGGCGGGAAGATTCAAAAGGCTTTAAAAGGGTCGTAATTATGAATATATAGAAGCTATAAATATGAGGTGATTATTATTTTACATGAATTCAACGAATAGTATAATTTTTTGCGCCTCGGGAAACCTGTATGTGAGTACTCTATCCGAATTTAACTACATTGAAACTTTCATCAAAGATATTGCTCAGTTCACTGTCCAAAGCAGATTTTGAGGTTAAGAACTTGAGATCTTGGGCTATTTTTAGAATCTTCAATGAGTCATGGCGCCAGTCAGACCCCATAAGGAGATGACCTCTGGACTGACAAACAGGAAATATAGATGCAGAGCTAAAAAAAAGTCAGTTATAGTTGCAAGTTACAACCTGATTAGAGGTTAATTGGCGGATACTTGTCATCTCGGCGCGCTCTTCAAAAAACCTTAAGCCTGTGATTCTTAGGCTTTCAAGCATTTTTTTGGTTTTATAAACTTAGAAGAATTAAAATGAATTCAAAGGCATTGCAAACTATCGATTTCGCGTTCGCGCACTATGCGACTGTTTTTCGGATGTGCCTCGAGGTTAAGTGCTAAACTTACTTGTGTGGGTTAAGAAAAAAACTAATAAAAGAATTGTTTACAATTTTTTGCCGATTTTTAAGTTTTCTTTAGAAGTGATCAGAAATAGTTGCGCAAGACCGTGTATGGATCATATGTTTTAATTTTTATCATTTAATATTTTTTATATTGATAAACAAAGAGCGAAAAAGGGGATGTTTTTTAATTATTATTTTTTATCTACAAATGCGTAACCTAATTTATCCCACTATCAATGAAAATGAATGTTGTTCTTAGTACCTTTAAATTATCATTATGAAAATATTTATTGTTGCAGATTTGTTATTTGATATGATTTGTTTATTTAATAAAAAAATTTAATGAGCAATTTAATATTTTGGTCAATTATAGACGAAATGTAATCGCTTTTCTTTCCAGTTGTCTTCAGAAAACATTCACTTACAATTTAAGGGATTATTTTTTCCGTTCAATACCTTCTTATTATAATGAGAATGTAATAATTCATAATTTTTTTTGTGATCGAAATTTGAATTTTTGATTTTTTGAAAGAAAAATCATCAGGTTTTTACAATAATCTTCGAAGGATTTAAAAAAGAAGCGTTTTTATTTTTAATATATTTTTCAAGTTTTTGATTACTATGAATAGAAGTACATAGAATTTTTAAATCTTGAAGAAAGTGCTTTCGAAATTTTTGAAAATACCCTAACTTTTTGAATTTTTATTCAAAATAACTGGTAAGCGACATCGATCTTTCTTTTTGTTTTTTAAAGACATATTTTAAAGCACAACCCAATCTGATTAGTTTATTACAATTTATCTGGTGTGAAGTCGACGACGATTACGACAACGGCAGAACCCATCGCATAATCGATTTTTTTGGATGCAGGGGGTCTCGAAACATGTAGATTCAAAGAAGTCCGCTAAGGTCAATTTGCAAATAAAACGAATACCTTCTCATTTTATGCAAACCTAAAAAAATATAATACATTTGATATAAAACTGTTGAATATAATGTACAAAATTTCATATTTTCGAGAAAATCGATTGCAAAACAAGAGGAACGGGATAAGAATATTTTCTTTAAAGCCGAAACAGCTGTAACAAAATTTCAAAATTATTTCTTTGCAGCACCTAACAGTGATGGCGCTGATGATACATCAGTTATAGTTGACATTATACAAAATTTCCGTGTAAAACAATGCGTTTTTAAAAACTTAAAAGATTGTTGAAATATTTACCCTTTTGGATTTTAAATACAACACATGGACAATCTTGACGTTTGAAAGGAAAAAGGCAACGACTACAGTGCACACTTTAGTATCTGGTGTAGCTCCAAAGTATTAGTTAGTCACAGTGTGAATCGAATTGTCCCTTCTTGCATTAATCAGTGTTTCCTGTAATTCGAAAAGATGAGAGTTGTCTATTTCCTGGTCTTATTTTCGGCGTTAATCCTCCGTTGCAATAGTAAATATAATAATATAATATATCTATAATTTTAAAGGAGATTTTTTTAAGCTTCACGCTATGCTGACGTGTACACTTAGAAGTATCCCATATGTGAACGTGTACATATGGTACATTCCCAGATGTGCAGAGATATACCAGCGGACCTTGTGAACGAAAGGATTACATATTGATTAGCCTCAACTAAAGCTGTAGTAAACCTCATATTAAATTATAATAAAGTTAATTTCTCTTAGATTTTTAGCTTATTTTGGACCTTCAAATACAAAACACACAAATTTTAAGCGCCACTCTTATGTACAAAAAAACCACTGCCACTGGACGAAACTTAAACAGGGAAAACATAAAAATAGAAAGTAGTAGTGTGCCTTTCTTGGACTCTCCAATGACTGCATTTTTTTAAGCCCCTACATCTAAAAAGTTAAAAACCTATCTACAGACACGAATTCGAATTTCCAATTAGCCCAAAAATACTGACAGTGTACAAAAGGGGTTGGTCTTGGACGTTAAGGGTTAGAGCCCAAAAATCGGTGTTTGATCAAAAGTCGAAACTCAGATTTTTCCATATTAAAAAAAACTCGGAGGTTAGTCGCTTCTCAGTGCTGTAACTTGTAAATGCGTACACATAAATGGCTGAAGTTTTGACAGGCGTCCTTTGAAGGATCAAGCTCGACGAAAATGGTTCACATTAGTGAATACTAATGCCATCTCTTAGAATTTTCAGGTACTTATCAGACTGCCTAGTATCTGAATTTAGAGTAACCCCATATCGTCTATTCACACATTCTGGTGTGGACTATGCAGGTTCATTTAATGTTCGCTTTGCTTTTCGTATGTTGTTGTATGCGAGCTGTCCATTTAGAAATCATATCTGATTATTCATCTACCGCTTTCCTCGCAACCTTTCAGCGATTTTATTCAAGGCGAGGAAGACCTGTACACTTGCACACTGATAATGGTACTGCATTTCACGGTGCTGACCGGGAATTAAAAAATTGCCTTTTGAATCTTAGAATGGATGCTAATTGGTATGCTGAGTTCGCAATTCAAGATACTTTTTAGCATTTCATACCTCCTTCCGCTCCTCATTTTGGCGGTTTATGGAAGGTTGAAGTTCAGAGTTTGAAGCACTATCTGAAAAGAATTGTAGGTGCATATACTCTTACATACGAAGAGTTTTATACCTTTCTTACTCGTATAGAAGCTTGCCCAAAATCCCGTGCTATTGTCCCTTTTTCAAATGATCCTGAAGACTCTTCCTATCTCACAAATAGACATGTTCTGATTGGAGCCCCTTTGACCACCATTTCAGAACCCTCATTGGAATTTACTTCGGAAAATCGTTTAAATCGATGGCAGTTAGTACAAAAAATTTCAGAAATTTACTGAAGAAGATGGGCTGTTGATTATTTACAGTCTTTACAAAAACGCTACAAATATTTCAACAAAGAGCTAAATCTTGTGATCGGTGATTACCCGGATTAGTCTGTTACCAGTCAGTTCGAAAGAAATGAGCGAAATCTGAACAACTATTATTAAGTAGATTTAAAAGAAATTATTCAGTAAACCTAGTGGATTATGGCGGGCGGCTAAGACTCCAATAGCATTAGGCTGAAAAATAAAGAAGTATTCAGTGAATAAAAAATGTAATTTTATTTAATGTAATCTTTTCTATTTTTTCTATTATTTCTACTAACGCATGCATTAAAAATTTGGTATAGTAATAAAAATGAATGTAAAAATGCTACTACAGTTACATTTTGAAATATTTAACATTTATTCATCGAGGAATTGCTATCAAAATGTTATAAAAGTCGAATTTATATTACAACTTTTAAAGAAGTACATTTACTTGAAGATAATCTATTCTCTTTTAATTACCAGAACAGATGTTAAATTTATATTTGATAAAAAAGCATCGACGCGATTCGAACTGTTTTTCCGTTACTTTTTAATATGCAAAAAATACAAAACTTTTTAAAGGTTTTAAAAGATCACTGAAAAATCCAGAACGATAAAATAACCGAAATTTAAAAATTGGAACTTTCCCGCATAATGAATTTCCCGAAATTATAAAATTGCCGCAATACAAGAATCCCGAATTGGAAAATTGCCGAATTACAAAATATTCGAACTAAGAAGTTTCCACATTATGAAATTCCCGAATTTTTAAATTTTTAAAGGGTTTGAAAATTATTGTTTCAATTTAAAACAACACTTAAAACAAATGTATTTCTGAATGAACAATTTTTTTTAAAAAATGTACATAGTATTTCAAAAAATTACGAAAAAAGGTAATATTAAACGAATTTTTAAAACAAATCAAAAAGAAACTTGAGATAAATAAGAGCTCAGTTGAATTCTAAAAAGTTTGTTAGTACGTGTGTTTAGATTTATTTCTAATAATAATTTTTATATAGTTATGGTTATTTTTAATTCAAATTTTAATAAATAAATAATCTCTAGTAAAAAAATCTTTTTAATTGTTGCGAAACGGGAATTTTCTATTAATTATTCAATCTCTTTATTATTCAGAAATTTTTCAATTTAAAAATTTACAATATCAGGAATTTTATATTTCTCGACTTTTCAGTTGTCCTTGAAAATTTTATATCCATTTTAATTAATATACAAAATTTTAAATGCATAAATTAGTAAAGGTGATAAAAAAATATAATAAAGGATTACATTAAATAACATGATATTTGTTATTTACTGAACTCGTTTAATCTTTCAATCTGAAGCCCAAATTATATTAAAAATCATCCACGTACTACTTGAACATATTAAAATATAATTGTTTTTTAATGTTAATAATAAATAAAAAAATGATACTTTTTGACATTTCAAATAAGCGCGCAAACGGCAACCAATGAAATTCCTTATGTATCGCATGCGCAGTAGTACAGAGTAAGCCGGAGGTATGCATGATATCCATGTTTCATAGCCCCGAAATGAACACAAAGCTGTTCCTTGGGACCATCTACATCTATATCATGATCCAAGAAGCTATGGTCCTCCAAGTTGGCGGTACTTGCTTGATACTTGGTGATACTTGCTAGTTGGGGGCACTTGCCTAAATGCACTAAATTTTTATTTCCTTTTCTATTATCGATATGTAGGCGATATTATCACAGTCGTTCCGCGAAATAAAACACAAATCATCTTGGATCAATTTAATAGCTACAATAATAATCTAAAATTCAACATTGAGATTAAAAACAAAATTAGTTTTTTAGGCACATTAATTATCCGTGAAAATAATTATATCAAAATTGACTGGTTTCAAAAGAAAACATAGTCGGGCAGATATCTAAATTTTAATTCATCTCATTCAAACTGCCATAAAATTGGTGTAGTGAGAGGTTTGTTTTTCCGAATTCTCCGAATTTCAGATCCAGAATTCAGGCCCAAAAATAACAAACTTATTAAAGATACCTTAAAAGACGATGGATACCCTTCACATTTAATTGATTACTGTTTAAAAAAAGAAACTTTACGTTTTTATAACTCGGAATCTTTTACCAATAATAAAAAACCGGGGAAGAATTTGGTAGATTTTACTATTTGTCCACATATCAAAGGATTATCTGAAAAAATTTAATAGGTTTTACGTGACCATAAAATAAAAACAATTTTTAAACCAATCAAAACCTCTGAAAAGTTTTTCTCCAACCTAATGGATCCACTTCCAAAATTCAGACGGACGGGCTTAGTATGTAAATTCAACTGCTTAAATTGCACTGCAGTCTACGTTGGTGAAACGGGAAGAAAATTAGAAACTAGAAATAAAGAACATAAATATTCAATAACACCAATTATAAAACCATTTAAAATAAAATTTAATTTTTCTTTTCTTCATTTTTAATTTTCCTGTTTTCTTGCTGGTTTTAATTGCATTTAGAATTACTTATGGATAGATTTCATTATCTGATTGCCTTTTCAGCTTTCGTTTTCATTGTTTGTTTCCTCAGTGGACGTTGTATCAGATTGGGGACCGGTTGTGTCTTTATAATCTTGCCAACCAGGAAAAATGTTTTTTATTAATGTAAAAAAGAAATGTTTTTAACAATTTTTATCAATTTCACGTCTTATCATGCCTGTAAATGTCACATAAATTTATTTTTTATATATTTAGTTATTAATGTTATGTTTTTCGAACTCTAAATATTTTGAATGAACTTTTTATAAAGGTATGTCTTTCACAGTTATGTAAATAATGTAAACCATCTAATTATTATTTAATCTGTTTTGTAAAAAAACTTTCCGCAACATGAAATGCTCAAATTTGAGTAATTTTTTTCCCTTTTTTGTTTATTTTTTATCGTATTTGTTCTCATGTTATACAATATTTGATTTTGTCTTACAGATTTTGAATATAATAAAATAATTACTGAAGAGGGTCCAAACTCAGGACCGAAACGTTTAACTAACATTTGTTTGTTTTTATTGTAACTGACCATTCCAATCGACGACAGATTGAGTGATGTAACATAAATACAAGGTCGAGACTAATTTATCAACGACCTCCATATTGGTTACTATGACAACGCAGATACGCTCTTCTAACGACGATTTAAATCATTTCGCATCATGATGTAGCACAGTGTTTCTCAAACTATCATATTAAAAAGTAGATAATGCGAATTTGGTTAATACATCTTTGAATTCTTGTAGATACATAGTTTTATATTTAATAGAAATTATACCCCCTTGCGAGCATGTGATAATCAGAAAATTATAGATTTTACCAGTTTTAGATTACCCCGGCTTTTCCCCTAGAATAATATATATTCTGTCTTAAAAATTTGGGACATGATAGTGATCATGCTAACGGACGTCCTCGCACACTTTGTTCGTGAGTTAATTGAAAAAAATTTATTCTTCTAAAGATTTGCGTGTGTGTGTGTGTGTGTATTTCGAGTTAATGTGTGTCATGATTCTCTCCCATAATTATTCTCGAGTGCTACCGACAGTATATGTTCGTCAGAGACCTACCTTATCGGAATGAAAGAAAGCTGAAAAACGATCCTAACCTCAAAATAGTATACATACATACAATTTATATTTAGCACGATGATTTTTTGTTTGTTATTATCCATAAAAGAAGAGTCCGCGGACGTCCATTACGATATTTTATAGCATTTCCAAATTCAGTTTTAAAAAGATTTCATTTTTGTGGGAAAAAGGCCGGGGGTACTGTAACCGATTGACCATACGACGAAGTATCACATGGCCTTAAAGGGCATTTGGGATTCACTGCGCATATGTTAAAAATAGTAATTAAGAAAGACCTAACACTATTTGTTATTGCCATGCATAAACGAAGGATGGCAGTCCAAAAGGAGCTAAGGGACATTTTGGCAGCGTTACAGGAGAGCGAAAAAACATTCTGCAGAATCGAAACGACGATTTTAAGATAAAACTTTTTTGGTCTTGAAAATAATTTAGTGTGGTTATTTGTATATTAAATTGGTTACTACCTAAAATGAATTATTTTGGCGAATAAAATTCAAACATAAAAAAACTTAGTGAAAAAAATTAAATTTTACATTTTTCCTAGTTTCAGGTTAGGATGAAACTGGTATCTTACTTCAAATAAATTCAATTTTTTCTTTTTAATTATTAAGGAAACGCTTAAGAAGAGAAGTATTATTTCTAATTCCTCCGAAAATTAAACAAATTGAAATAATACGCTTCATGTGGGTCCAGCACAGCAAGTCATAAATTTTATAAAAAATGTTGATCATAAAAGTATATCTCGTATTGCATAACTATATTTTATTATATTGTATTATTATAATAATCGCAATAATTGTTCATTATAGTATGTACTAATTTATAATTACAATAATTATAATTGGTGATTTTATTTCTAATCATTTATTATTAATTTTTATAATAGTTAAAATAAAAAAAACATATTTAGCCGATTTTATGCGATTACTACAAATGATATATAATAAGTTCAGTAATACAAGTTACAATACAAGAAAATTTGTAAACTTTCTTCCTCTTTTCCAAAATCGAAAGTGTGCATAATACAGAATTTTAAAGCTGCAAATATGTTGAAAATCACTTAAAAATGTTTCATAACACGCTTTTCCTATTTTGATACACTTTGTAAATATAAGTGAGCTGTTTTTGATTTACATTTTAGCTTTATACGATTATTTATAAGACTTTTTTCGAGTATTTTCTGCAATATGCACATACAGCTTTAAACGCGATTTGAACTCCTGCTTAAGGCTATGTGACGGGAGGGTCACGTGAGCAAACCTGGTCTTCAAAGTTTCTTTCCCAACTTACGTTTAAATGAAATGAGGTATCGCCCTGAAATTTTAGGAAATGAAACAAGAGGTAATAAAGTTCATGCCTCTGCTTTTTTCCGGTGGAAATTTTGAGAAAAATTTTTTTTTGAAGAAAATATCAGTGGAAGTTTTCTTTCCCAACTTACGTCCACATGGAATGAGATATCGTGTTAAAAATTTAGCACGATAAATAAAAGACATTCAAGAATGTGTCTCTAGTTCTAAGTAATTAGAATAGTGCAAAAGTTTTTTTTTAATTACTATTTTGGAGAATACCAACCGTGCTGTCGTCAAACCCTGCAAGCAATTTGCAATGTTGTCAATGGGCTAGTTATGAGGCTTTTATTTATCAAAGTGGGGCAAAAAAACAAAAATCGCTCACGAACATTGTTTACAAATAATGCAAAAACTAATGTTTGCACCTGAAATGCAAATATGCATATTTGGTCCATGGACATAGGAAACACAGAACAAACGATTCTGTAATATTCCTTAGCATTTCACGAAAAAAATTTCTGCGTTATTTAAACTTTTATTTTTCAATATGGGTGAAAAAATATTGATCTTAGGGCTGACTTGATCAGATGTTATACTCACCACATTGCCTTAACTTCGTTTTATAAATGGATCTAACTTTACGAATCTTTACGGACCATTTGATTGGTTAACTTTTTAGAGTTGTGTGCAGCAAGACTATCGCTTCTTGGATCATGGGGGGCAGGTGGAGGTGTGAGAAAAATATATGCAGAGTGCCGGCTGCCGGAAGTGTATGCACAAGGTCACGTGGGCTTGCGTTCTCCTGCATATGGAATTTTTGTTTCCGAAAAACTAAGAAAATCTTTACTACTTTTTGTTGGGATTCCTAGCTTTTATCACGAAGTTTATCTTTTTAAGAAAACCTGAATTTTCAAGCAATTTATAGCTCCTTATGTCTTCTTTGTTTATGATCAAGAATATCCATATATTTTCAGAAAATATGAAATAAGTCAACGTTGGCAGAGCTGTCAGGGCGTAGCGGTCATAAAAACTACACGGTTTCACACAAGCGTTTCGCGAAGGGGATGGGGATCTAAAACTGTCAAAAATTGTCCACGTGGTGTACGAACGGTCTCAGCTTTCGGTGACTATATATAGTTATGTTCTAAAATACGTTGTCGTTTCGATAAAGGCCAAATAAGACACTATAATAAGTGGGACAATATTATAAGCAACCGGAAAACAAAAGCGTAACAAAGGTATCAGTGTGACAGACACGCAGTGGTTCCAGGGGACTGAACATTGCCGCCGCATCATGGCACTAATATTCGACAGAACTTCTCTTCTTATTGATTACCTTTCATTCCAATTAAAGAATTCTTCAAAATATAGCCTAAAAAAAACTTATTACCCAGTGGGCACAAAGTTTGGCGACGTCTTTGCGACATCTTTACGATATCGTTACGACATCCTTACGATAATTTTAGGACATCCTATGTCCATGTCGTTAAGGTGTCTTTACGATACCGTAAATAAGTCGCATGATCTGACGATGTCTTTACGACATCGTAAAGAGAGCGAAACGACATGGACATAGGATGTAGTAAAGTTGTCGTAAAGATGTCGTAACAATATCGTAAAAACGTCGCCAAATTTTGTGCCCACTGGTTAAACATAACCACAAAAAAGACGCGAAGGATTGAGGCAGATCAGGCTAGGCATTTCCTTTAACTCAACGTGATTCCGACCTACCAAAACAAGCATTAATCCGGATAGTTCCACAAAGAGGATTTAAATCCTGACACTCCCCTATCAACCTTAAATTCTTTTGAATCTCTTTTTATTTACTGAGAAAATACCACTCTTGGGGCATTATTTCTGAATTTTCCCAACTTTAAAAGTCATGTCTTCCGATTGCGTTTAAATTTTCCGAGTCTGTTTGCCTATATGATGGTAGTATACCCACCGATTGATAGACTTTACTACGATCCCTCCTCGAACTACAGGGGGTGAAATTTGCATTCCACGGACAAAGCAGGTATTTTCAAAGGGATTAAACAATGACTTCAGAAGCAAAATTACTTTCTTTGATCGATCCAAACAGTTAACTCAATATAAACTTTAGTTCAATTATTTTTGTCTTACGATCAAGTTGACAATAAAAAGACAAGAAATAATCCAACTCAATATTTTAATTGAAATTTAAAAAGTTATTACACCTTTGCGATGTTTCGACCTCAATCTGTCGGTCATCCTCAGGCTCGGATTATTCCATGTCTTTTTATTTCGAACTTGATCGTAAGACCAAAATAATTGAACTAATGTTTATATTAAGTTAACTATTTTCAAAGAGTCATAACTTTCTTTATACAAATGAGAATTGAATTTCTTTATTAACCTTATGATCTTTTAAACAAATTTAATAAGCAACTGCATTATTTGGGCAATGGTCGGCAGAAAAATTCGGTTATTTCAATTCCAGTCGTTTAAGATGGGAACTTAAGGGGAATTTCAGCAACTTTCATAATAAGTTGATAAAATTTCATTATTTAAAAGTTTGCTAAAATTATCATAAATTTCCTATTTGAAAGAAATTGACACAGAAAAAAACGAATATTTCTGTCAAAAAATGCCTGATTACTGCATTTGTACATTAAATTTGTTTATAATATGAACAATTATAATCAGAAGTGTAGTTTTTTTATATAATACTGTTTCGATTTCAATTCCTTGCAACATAACTTGAAAAAACATGCATTTGTGGAAAATCGTAGAAAAAATTTGTTCAACAAATAATTTATTGATAAAAATTTTTTTTGTATATTGTCTAATATTGTAATATTTTTAACTAATGCTATTTTATGCAACTCAAGCGATTTCAACCATTATCCTGTTATTGAAAAGCACCGGGAATGTTAAATAAAAAAGGCCATTTCCTCGTCATATTTGTTTATTTATAAAAAAATTGAAACAATTATTTAAAATTCAGGCTGGACAACTCTCTTCGAAATCTTACTAACTTTTTTTCCATTTTTTTTTAAATCAGTGAAGATTTGTGGGCTGTACGTGATTCTGAACCAAACAAGTCATTTTTCTTCCCTATGTGCGGCACTACTTTAGGTACGAAACCAAAAACTCTTTTTTTTAGAACAATCTCGTGGGGCATTGAAAAAGAAACAGTTTTTCTTCTCTTGATTTTTTTCTATATCGTGCTTTATTTCATTAAAAATGTTGATTTTCATTTGGTTTTTGGTTTTTGTAAATCCTATAACTCATGTAAATTTTGGTTTTATAGAAAAAAGTCATTAGGATAAATTGTTCGTCTGTTTGAATACTATGAATATCTGTACAGAAAATTTTGAATTTTGGAAAAAGTAGTCTCGAAAATTTTCAAAATACGCTCACTTTTTGAATTTTTATCCAAAATAGCTGGCTGACAAACTTAACCTTTATTTTAGGACACTAAAAAAGTATACAAACGGTCAATACTTTGTATATTTTCAAACAAACATGTTAATGCAGGTATACATTTTTTCAGGAACTGTTAATTTACATTAAAACAACAATTTTTTAAAACTCTAAACATTAAAAATATTTGATTCTTCAATAAAAAATTGTATTCTTTTACTTTTACTAATCAAATGATATTCATAAAAAAAAAACATTTTTCTAATTGTTTAAAGTGGGGAATTTTATAATTATGAAAGTTCCTTGTTCGGAGATTTTATAATTTCGTAATTTTTAGTCAGGAATTTTCTTATTTGTGAATTTTACATTTCGTGACTCTTATATTTCGACAATTTCACAATTTTCGAAAATGTATACTGGCAATTCAAAAATTATATTATCTCTAATTAATTGTAATTTTCTGAACGTTTTTAAATAAATTCAATTCAGTTTTCAATGAATATTTGACTTTTAGAAGAATTAAAATGCAATTTCTTGAGAATTAAATGTTAAAGATTTGAAATTGTATGTGTAATGCAATTTGAATATCCATTTGAATTAGTATAAAAAATTTTTAATGCATAAGTTAGTAGTTACATATAATTAAATAAATAAAAAAACATTACTTAAATCATTGTATATTGCACTTTATATACCATTTTCAGTAAAAGTATAAATTGTCCTTTTATATAGGTACGAAACCTATATTTAAAACTTATTCACCTTCATATATTATTTATAAGTAACTTTATGCTAAGTACCCTTCGTGTTAAAAATTTGTTAAACCTTGTCTTCTTCAAATTTCAAACAAATGATCAAATAGGGCGTAAATAAAATATTCAAAATGTTTGGACCTGGATCCAAACTTTGGTTTCTGGAATCGCTGATTTCAAACATGGTGTCGGATTGTCCAAATTAAATATGAGCGATATAATATGTTGGGCATTATTTATTAAAATTGTTTGGATCTTGAAAAGATTGGTGATATTCAGGGTTTTAGGGCCTTTGAATCAAAATCTAATAATTACATTAAAAAATTCAAAACCGCGAATGCAATATGCTGGACTAAAATAATCAAAACTCAAGTTAAATAATTTCATTTTGAAATGCCCACATGTGTGTCATAATGCAAAACTGGCAAACATTTTATTGTCGAAATATTTTTCACTGCCAGTGAAGGAGTTGAAATAGCTTAAGATCTTAAATTTTTGATAGAAAGCATGTATCCTTTGAAATAACTGGAGGCCTTTAAATTGCAATATATAAGTCTGCATTCGCATCCACTGTCCTGTGTGGTCGCAAACCCTGGAAATACCATTGAACGGATGAGAGTTAAATTCAGGCGGTTGGAATGCAATTTCTAGACAATGTATGCGGTAAAACACAAATGGAGAAATTAATGGGAACATTCTCAAAGAATGCGATAATAATTTTTTCAATACTTGGAAATTGAGGATCGTCGACCTACATCTAGATCATATGGATCAGATATGATGAGTTTTGTATATATCAGCAGTCTGTTTACAGGATCATCAAAAAGGCCAGGAAACGAAGCGATACTACCTGCTCCTAAAGCTAGTAGGATTATGACTGCAGAGGATATAGTAGACCTAATAAATAATTGGGATTCTCTGCAATATAAATATGGCGGTAATATTGGACACCCAACGCCTATGCCTCCGTCTCCTGCAGCACATATTTACCAGGATCATCAACGTGTACCAAGCCCACACCGTAAGTTGGAGATTTATGTGCTTTGCTAAAAACTGAAACAAATGTTTTCATAAAATTATAATGTATCTTTTTTTAGTTGAAAAATCATTTAACCTGTTGTCGCTGTGACCAATCATCCAAAGCAGAGTAACTTGATTTTCTGTCGCTAGCTTATTTAGTGCCTCCAAGGACTTGCACAGTAGTAGTGACGTGGTCCTCGTTTCAATCAGGGCCATTATAGTAGCCCTGCTGTCTGAACATATGCGAATGTTACTTTTGTTGCCATACTCATTTGCTTTGTAGGCGCACAGGAGCTTGAACATAATCTTAGATTGTAGAACTTTGGCCTAGAACCCTATTGCAATTGCGAAACCCATTCCACTCTTTCTACGATATTCACCGGTTCATGTATTCTCTTTGTTCCTGGAGCCATCTTTAAACCAGTTGTCTTCAGCACTGAACAGGTGCGCTTCACCGTTAGCCCATTCCTCTTTCTTTGATAGGACTACTCGATATTTCCTGTTAAAGAGGTTTGCGGTGGGTTACATTTTGTCGCTGAGTATGCTCAATGTCGATCACTGCGCGATTTTGATTGGTATCCGCACTACTGTTTGCTCTACCAGACTACCACCGCATATGTGAGCCTGGGTCGTAAGACCGCTGTGTAGACCCACATAAATGTCTCCGGTATCAAGCCCCAGACTTTCCCTTTGGCTCTCCTACAGAGCCATACAAGCGCTACTAGCTTCTTGCACTTGCTGTCCAGGTGCTCGTTCCATGGCAGCTTTTTATCTACAATTACTCCTAGATATTTAACTCATTCTTTGATTCCCAGTTGTTGTCCTCCCAGTTTTAGTGTATTGGTGAGTTCGCGACTTAGAGCGTCTGATTAATAAAACCGCGTCTTTATTACTCGGATTGACCGAGATTCCAGTCTTTTTGCACCACAAATATACTATTTTTAATGCTTGCTGAATTGCTACAAAATGCACAACCAGGCGCTGGCTGCCTTAATCACCTCTCTAGAGGCTGTAATTGAAGGCTCCTTTGATGTCCAGGAAGGTTCCAATCGTGAGGGCTTTCTGCTTTAAGTTTTCTTCAATTAGGTTTAAGGCTACGCTTAGGGTCGTCTCGTTCGAGTGACAAGCCCTACAGGCGTGTTGATTTTTTAGAAGTGCCCTACTTGATAAGTCCATATCGCGGGTATATGAATCCACTATTCTTTTTACTGCTTTTAGTAGGAAAGTTGTAAGGCTAATGAAACGAAAATTCTTGGGTGAAGTATAACCGATCCTGCCTGCTTTTGGATTCAAAAGTACTTTCATACCCATCCATACCGTCGGAATATATACTAACGTTAGACTAGCTCTAGCAATTGTCACGATAGACAATATGTTAATCTCTCGAGCCGCCTATGCTCCTTTCTCGCTGTCTGTACACAATTTAGTCCAGCTTTCTTGCTTTGCCTTACGCATGGCCAATTTCCCCAGTAATGGTGTGTCCAATGTACAATGTATTTCAACATAAGCTTTATCAGTGAGTGATCTAAATGAGTGGGTTTATATGACACTTTACACTTCTTTATGTTATATCTAAAACTACCGGTACAGAGAGAGAGAGATGTCAATGACATCCTCCTCGACCGAGTAAGGAAACGTCGCGGTGTTCACTGTGTAAGCAAATGTAAATCAGTGATGATTACGTATTCCAGTAGATCATTACCTGTTGAGTTGATATCCACGCTGCCCCACAAAGTATGGCGTGATGTAACATGACACCCCAGTAGAAGAGGAGGACCTCTTACTTCGTAATATTCCACCAATGTACGTACCTTTACTGGATGTTTGGTATCGCTGTCATATAAAAAGTAAGACGATCTTATGACTAACCTTGCTATTCATTTAAGATCCGTATCTATCACCAGCAGGCCACGACTAGCAACCCTTATGTTGAACTGCCCAAAATGTTAGAAGGGAATCTTCTTAAGGACCACAAGGGACTCAGGAATTTTAACAACTAGGAGATGGTTCATTTCTCCCGCTGTGTTGTCTTCGTGAGGTCTATCGCGCCTGACGGTTTTCCAGAATGCTTTATTAAGTGAGAGGTTGCATCCTTCCAACCGCTGGAGGATCTGAAATAAGTCTTTCAATTTACCTGCGAACAACGCCGTAGCTCTCACCATCTTTTAAAGCAACTCAACTATACTTACCTTAAGGGCTGCACGTTTCCAAGTCCTTGTCTCGGGCGCAGTCATATATAGCCCAGCTCAATAGCTGGGTCGGCTGCAGCAAATACAAAGAACCCTCTCCTACAGAAGAAGGTCGTAAGCTTTCGCTAGTGAAGAAGTCAGGTAGTGAGCCCTCTCAGCGGCTGTTAATCCGACACAATGTCCTTTAAGTCCCTTAGTGTCTTCTATGACTTAGTGCTGCTTACCGGCGTTGTTGTCGCCGATCTTCTGGCTTCTGCTGCTGCTTTACTGGCCTTATATGCTTGTCTCTGCAGTCAGCTTTTTAGGAAAACGTTGATGCGTTTCTTCTTTTAGGGGTACGCATCGGCTGCTCCCGTTTCCATAGCCTCATTCAGAGGGACCATTAATACCTCAGCTGTCGGGAGAGATGAGGGCATAACCGCTACCTGAGTTTGACTTGCCGGAGAGACAGATTGGTGGGAAAGGGTTATGTTAGACCCGTTAGAAAACTGGAAATCAGTCCGGAAGGGACCTCGTCCGCCATGTCTCACACGCTTAAGCCTCCCTACCAGCTTCAAGGTCGTACAGCCCTTAGGGGATGTATTTTTTTCTTGTTTTAACTTTGGAATCTTTCTATATCAAAATTTTGAATTTAGGTTTAAATTTCGTCCCATTTGGTGTAAGGTTTATCATGTAGGTTGCGAATTCGTCTTTTTCGACAGAAAATTAGAATTCTCGGTTGAAAATAATGTTTTTAGTAGAAAGTTACATTATTTGTAGACAGTACAGTCCGGTCTTGAAATAGTGTCGCTCTGAATAGTGTCGTTTCTTCTCATTCTTGCTCGAATCCAACCGCACTATCACGCAATCGCTTCGGTGTTTTGTAGGTTTATTTTCAAAGAATGATTTTTTTGTTGCTTACTTCATCGTCCTTTTCATTATTTGGATGTAAAATTTGAATTAGACATACTTATAGAATTTTTTACGTTTAGAAAAAAAATATAATACTGCTATTGAAAATCAGTTGAAAGCAAGTTTTTAGAAATTTTGAAAACAAATATTTTTTGTCTCTCGTCTTTTTACTGTATCTTGCGCAGTTTCGCGGAAAATTTGAATTATTACGTTTTTCATATATTTTCGTTACTCCGCGCGCTTCGCGCTCGATAATGTCTTTAACTTGCGTTATGCGCTCGGTCATTTTATATTCTCCACACTTGTGCACAAATTTTTTTAAAACTAAAGTTCAAAGCATCGGCGACAACTGTTTGACGATTGTGAATTATCTTTTCTTAAAGCTCCTTCGGATTATCTCATTACGTCTCACAACGTGTTTTACATCGCAGTTATGGTGCCCTATTGCTTCATCTATTAATTCACTACAAGAGTCTTTTAAAGAAAGTCACAGCTGATTGATGTTTCATGCTGAGAAGGTCACCAACCTTCAGCAGCGCTGTGTTACATTTTAAATACTGAGAAATTATTGAATTAAACAATTAAATTTGGATTTTCTATTTTTTATGCTTTCAAAGTTTTAATTTATAATTTTCAAGAAAATTCAAAAAGTTGTTATGATAATCTTGTAGAACATTTAAAAAGTAACATTTTTCAGAACTTCTTTTTATATCGCGCGTATGTTCTAGAATTTTTTAAATTCTGTAACTGTAAAATTTCTTTGAAAGTTATCCCGTCGTCAGATAATAGACAGATAGACCGAAAGACATTTTGTAAAAAAATATTTTTTCTCACTCAGGGTGCTCTAAAACGTAGACGAATAAAGAAAACTGGATAGTTACAAAATCACACAAATCTAAGACATTCCACCCAAATTTTGAGAATGTAAAAATTTATGTAGGCCTTTGGTACATTCTTTACTGTCGAAAACTGCAGGTAAAGTTCGTTAGCCAGCCCTTGTGGATAAAAATACAAAAATTTAGAGCATTTTCAATATTTTTGAGACGCACGATATGAGGAGATAAAGTAAAATGAAAAAAATGTACTTTTGAAAGCCCTATAATATTATCGTAACAACTTTTTGATTTTCTATGAAAAATCAAAAATTCAACTTTTTATCGTAAAAAAAATAGTGAATAATCACAAATTCCAGTTTGTCGCCAAATTATGCAACATACGAGAAAATATGATTTTACTAAAATAAAGCACCCAAGAAGATCTGAAATTTTTTTATTGCTCACTTTTTATAGGACATGTAGTTTTCGTTTTATTCGTAAAAAAACATTTTAATTGAAAAAAATGAAATTTTTACTCAAAAGACACGAGCTACAAAAAAAAATGAAACAACAGTTATTCACCCAAAAAAGCTACTGAGACTGCGATCCCATTAGCTGAGGGACATCTATATCTGTACTTGTCAATAAAATGGAATGAATTAGATCAAAATGGATTATAGTATTGGAGTGGATTGAAATCAATTGAATTGGAGTGAGTTGAAGCTGATTGAATTCGATTATAGTAGATCATATTGGACTGGAATGAATCGTATTATATTGAAGTGGATTTAAATTAATTGGATTGGATTAGAATGATTGGATTGAAGGGGAGTAAAGTGGATTAAAATGAATTAGAGTTAATTGGAATTACATTGCTTGAAGTGGATTAGAGTGGAATGGAATGAAGTAGGTGGAAATAGATTGGATACGAATGAATTGGATTGCATTTCATAGCATTAGAGTGGATTAGAAGGAATTGGATTGGATAGGAATTAATTTAATTGCAATGAAATTGATTGGATTAGAACTGAGAGTATTGAAATCGATTAGAGTGTATTGCATTCAATTGGATTGAAGTGGATTTGAATGCATTGGATTCGATTGGATTGGACTGAATTGGTCTCGATTACATTTAAATGGATTGGATTTGAATGAATTGGATAAGAGTGGATTGGGTTCGATACGAGTGGATTTGATTGGAATGAATTGGTTTTGTTTGGATTGCATTAGATTGAATCAGAATGGATGGGATTGGATTGCAATAAATTAGGTTAGATTTAAGTGGGTTGGATTGGTATAAATTAGAAATGTTTTCATTGCAATGGATCGGATTGAATGGGTTGAAACGAGTTGTATTAAATTTGATTGGAATTGATTGGGTTAAATTGACGTGGATTATATTGGAGTGGGGTGGATTGAATTTCAATTAATTGGATTGGATTTGATAAAAGCGGATTGTAATGGAATGTGTTGGAATGATTCGATGATTGGCCTTATGAGCGACTGGTGTTATAAATAAGAGCGTGCGACACTCTACACATTCTCATCGGTCGCAATTTTAAGCGCGCCGCGGGCGAATGACTTTTGATTTTCAGCTTCGCTCTCGACGATTTATTTACCTCGCGTTGCGCTCTCGGTTATATACTATACTCGCGTTACGCGTTCAGTCCTTGTAGTTTATAGACATTTTTGTGCAAAACTGCGAATCCAATATGTCAGACCAAAATGATAAAAAAAGTTCAGGACAGATTCAAATCCAAAGACTTCAAAAAAACTAACATGGTAATGGATAAAGTACTTAAAGGATGCTCAAAGAATGTAATAATAATTGTTTTAAGACTTTGCAATTGTATATTGTCAATCACATCTGAATCGGTTGGATCAGATATATTGAATTTTGTGTATATCAGCAGTCTTTTTACAGAATCATCAAGAACGCTAGAAGACTACAGGATCCCATCTCTTCCTGGAAATAATGCAGGTTTTAATGCACATGAATTGACAAGGCTATCAAGTGATATGAGTTCTCAACAATATTCATATGACGGTGATTCTGGACGCTATATGTCAGCGCTTTCGAATCCTGCAACACACACTAGCCAGCTAAATCCATTTGTACAAACACAACACTGTAAGTTAAATATTCATGTATTTTGTTGGAAAAATGAACAAATTGTGACAGGAAATTCTTTTCTATCCATATTTGTATGTTCTCCTTTTTAACTAGGAAATCTTTCTTCATAAGAATTTTTATCTTTTTCGATTAAAAAGTCAATTACTTTGGTCAAAAATTCAAATACTTCGTTCAAACTTTAGATTTCACCACTTTACATTCAGAAAAAAGACATATAGTACCAAAAACGTTTGAGAACACAATTCTAAAAAATGTTTAGAATTTTATTATTTATTTGGACTTACTTCAGAGTAGCGCTTATTTCAGCTAAATTTTGTCTTTTTTATATCCTGCGTTATTTGGCATACGATTTTAATTTTCTTGTTTTTCCAATTGGCCTTTATTGTTTTCAACGACATTTATTGTGTACTGGTATTTGTGTTAGAAATAAATGGGGCCTGGCTGCAATAAGCTGTGGATCACGAAGGAATAGTAAGGAGTGGTATCACTGTATGTGCTTCGGATGGAGAGGTGGAACCGCGAACGTCCAAGAATTCGTTACTGTTTGTCACGAATGGATACCCAGGGCCAGTTGCGTGCACATGCGCACCGCTGTTTGCGCCGTCTCGTGCTCTGCCCACTCCCCACGAAGTGCGCTACCCACTCTTCACTCCTTCGTGTTAAAAACACAAGTCCAAAACTTCCAACAGGTGTTGTCATGGCAACCGTCAATGCGCTTGGACGTTCGCGGTTCCACTCCCAACTTACAGGGATACTACTCGTCACTATTCCTTCGTGCTCTGAATATAATATCTTTTGCTTTAAAGTGGGGCTGGCCCTTCCCCACTTGTATTTTTGTTGAAACGACGCTATATATGATCAATGATCCTATATATGATCAATGATCCTATATATGATCAATGATCCTATATATGATCAATGATCCGCGCTAATTAAATCAGTGTCGGAATTCCAATGAGTGAACAAGTGAAATTTCTCTCATTGGCATAGTAAATAAATGCAACAATATTTATAGGCTTTCTAATTTTTTACAAATACACCAAACTCTCGCTTTCAGTCACCCCGTTTGTATCCCCCGGAAATTAGACCAAAGCCATTTGAAGGCATCCCCCAATACTAGACTGAAAGCGAGTTTGGTGTAACAAAAAATTATCTTGCCTATACTTCAAAAAAATCGAAAACTACGTAATTTTGAACCGCTTTTCGCATTATCTTTATATTATATTATTATCTTTATATATTTTAATTACAGATAAATAGCCTTTACAGGTTATACAGTTCCTTCCTCATTTTCCTCCCCATCAAACAGGTTGGCGTGATATTCGATATTCATCCAGAAAACCTACTCAACTAGATACGATATTCCTAATTCTTTTTATTTATATTTTTTTTTAGACTGTATATTTTATATCAGAATTAAAACAAAAGTTTAACAACGAAAAAATTATTTAAAATTTTTAAGAATAACTTTCATTCATGTAAATTGTCTCCAAGTTTCACATTTTCATCAAGAAAACCTACACGAGTGAATGTGATATTCGTAATCTATCTGATTTATATTTTTGAAAAGTTTTGCATTTTTAATTAGAAGGAAAAGTTATTTTTAATAATGTCAACAGCAATAATAAAGTAGTTTTTTTCTTTCTTTTCGCAATCATTTTTTCTTCTGTATTAAGTTTAAAAATATTGTTCTTCATTCAAAAGTTTTCTTGACCGATATATGGAGAGATCTCTTTGTTAAATCCAGAATTTGAATTCTAATTATTTATATTAAATTATTCTGTAAAATGATAAAAAATTGATATGAAATATTATGACCAATGAAACGAAATTTCATTTGTGTGCAAAGTTTCATTTTTTAACAAAAGATACAAGAGACGAAAAAAAATGAAAACTCAAAAGTTGTTCGAACGGAAAAGATTTATAGTGTTACTTATTTCATATATATTTAGGAGGAATTCTATACATGCAATATTATATAATATGATACAATATGGGACAAAATGATACATTCTGATATAATATAATACAATATCATACAATATCATCTGATATAATACATTATTATAAAATATGCAATATTATACACAATGATACAGTACTATACAATATGATACAATATCATATAATGTCATGAAATATGCTACAGTATGACACAATTTAATGAATAGTGAAATGACGAACTTTCTCTACAAAACAGTGGAATTATCAAATAAAAAATATGAAATTTTTACTAAAAAAATAATCGTCAACCAAAATATGTATTTTCAAGAAAGTAGTTTAACTTTAAAGCCTTGTTGTTAAATTTTTAAGGAACTAGATGAATTTTTAGACAAATTGATTAATTCTCTACCGCAAGAAAACGAATTTTTAAGGAAGTTAAAGAATGTTCAAACATAAAGTTGACTTTTCAACAAGAAAAGATGAACTTTCAAAATAAAAAGATAAATTTAATATTAACCAAAAAGTTAAATTTGTAAGAAATTAATCAATCTTTGTTTAACTTTCAAAAAACTAGTTCAAATTTAAAACCTAGTTGTTAAATTTTTTATCAAAAACATGAAGTTTAAGAAAAAAGAATAATTTACAAACAAAAAGACGAATTTTTCACAAAATCCAAAATCCCAAAAAACGCGAATTTTTAACAAAATCAAGAACCTTAAAAATAAAAAATTAAATATTTGAATAATAGAGATGAATTTTTAAACAAGAAGATGAATTTACTATTAAAAAATACGAATTTTAAACATAATCCTAAAATTCGGAACCAAAAAGTAGAATTTTCAACTGAAAAACACAATTCTTTAAACAAAAGGATTTATTTACTAAGAAAAAGACGAGTTTTTAACAAAATCCCATAATTCTTAACCAAAAAGTTGAATTTTCTTTTGAAATAACTAAAGGCCCTAAAGTCGCAATGAATAATTTTCTATTCGCACCCACTGTCCTGTGCGGTCACGAAACCTGGACATGCCAATAAAAGGATGATAGTAACATTAAGGCAATTAGCATGCAATTTCTGTACAATGTGTGCGGTAAAACGCTAATGGAGAAATTTATGGGAGGATTCTCAAAGAATGTAATAACAATTTCATTAATATACCAAACTGATATATCAGCAATCTTTTTACAGAATCATCAAAAAGGCCAGAAGACGACTGGAGACTACCTTCTCATGAAAATAATGAGTTTTGACTGCAGAAGATATAAGTACCTATTAAGTGATTGTTCTTTCTTTAAAAATTGCTTTTCAGATGAAAATCCAACTATTTCATTTTCCGTCAAAAATGTATATTTTTTAATTACAAAACTAAACTAATTAGATAAAATTCCAGCTAGCTTAGGAAAAATTTATTTTCCTGCTGGAAGATTGTTGATTTCAGTTGCAAATTGTTGGGTTAAAAATTAAAATACATGCATAAAAATTAGTTTTTACTTATAAAAAATTAATTAAAACCTTGTTTCCATTAACTTAACTATTTTATTGCAATTTCTTTTTTAACAGCGATTGTGTTTGTTAGACATTTATATTTTGCTTAGAGATACATCAGTGACACCAGGTACCAGGTACCAAAACCTTTTCTTACTGATATTCATCGACAGCCAGCTGTTAATTTCCTTATAGACTAACCTACTGGGAATACCTACAACTAGCTTGGGTTAAGAAAATTTTTCTTTTTCTGCAACTTTTACTAGCCTCTCCGATATTGCATTGCCCTTGATGCCGATGTATCCAGGCATCCAAAGCAGAGTAACTCGGTTTTCTGTCGCTAGCTTATTCAATGCATCCAAGCACTTCCATATTGACAGTGACGTTGTCCTTGTTATAATTAGGGCCATTATAGTAGCGCTGTTGTCTGAACATATGCAAATGTTCCTTTTGTTGCCATACTCATTTGCCTGTAGGCGCACCAGGGCAGTCAACGCAATGGGAAGTAGACGGTCGCGTACTATTTTAATTATATTTAGTTCGCAGACCAATTGTACGCGCGCTGCTGTCGAAAGCGGGTGAACGGAAGAAGGGAAGGTTGACTTTTGAAACCGAAAGCTTTGATGGTCGACTGGCTTTGAAATTTGAAAGCTGTCATGTGTGACTGACAACCTGAAAAACTTGCGTTTGCAAATTTTCATTTGCGTATTGCCATACGATAGATTTAGTGCAAAATTATGGGAATATGATTAAAAAGACATTAGAAACTGTTGCTTATCTGTCTTTTGTCTCATATTCTTTAAATTTTGCTTAAAGTCTTTCATTTTCCTTTAATTATAATAAAACGAAAACAAATGAAAGAACAAATATATCTAAATAAACGTGTACTGACACATGCACATACGATCTAGTTCACGGACCAATTGAACGCGGCGCTAGCTCTGGGTATCTATCCATTTTCGTAAATTTCATTCCGTCATTTTGAATAAACCATCTTGAATTTCAAAATGTTATTTTCCTGACTTGAGAATTGTACTCAGAGACTTAAAAAACCCAGTAGTAAAAATTTTCAGATCGATAATCCGATGATTAATTTTAAAGCACTGTCCGAAACTTGTAATGCGAGCACAAAAAAATCTCCTACTTAACGAGTGTAGCACGAGTTTTAAAAGTAAAAATAATAATTTTAAATTTTTGGTGTTTTTGGGGCATTACTTTTATTATTTTATTTTGCATATTTCTTTGTGTCTTGGATAACAATACGATTCGATACGGCAAAAAACTATAAACGATGTTAGTCTAATACAGAATCCGCTTTTTTTTAAGGTTATTTTTAACGCAAAAAGATGGTTTACATAGGTTTTTGGGGTTAGGATAATAATACAATTTTATAGAGCAATTCCGATAACACAATTAGCTTTACCGCAAAAAAGTAGGATGGAAATCCTCACTATGTATCATTGCTCAAACTATTTTTTCTGTTAGATCATTTAAACTAAAAGAAAAAAATTTTTAAAACCGTTTCTTTAGATTGCAATGAGTTAAGGCTCATTTGCATCAATTCTGACCTTAGATTCTGTTTCAGTACGCCAAAATACTATAGAACAGGCTAGTCTGTCAAGGTACTATTCCAAGAAAATATGAATTGATTTCAATAACGTAGTATGAGATTTTAAATGATTTTAAATATTTTGTGGTATTTCTAAAATTTGAAGGAAATTTGAACAGGTTTGAAAATTTTCAAGAGATTTCAAAAGATTTTAAATATTTGAGAATGTTTAAAAGATTTCAATGAATTTTCAATTCATGTTTATAATTTAAAGAAATTTCAAAGAATTTTAACAATTTTAGCAGTTATTTAAAAAATTTAAAAGTACGTTAGAAATCTTTAAAAAGCAGCAAGGTGTTTCAAAAGATTTTAAAGGATTCGAAATACTTTTGAGTATTTGAAAAGGTTCCAAAGAATTTTCAATTGATTACATTAATTTAATATGACATTTCAAAGGATTTGGTATAACTTAGGATATTTTAATAGATTCGAAGGAAGTTTCCATCGATTGTAACTATTTTGTACAAAATTCTCTTTGTTTTTCTTTAAAAAAAATTTTCATTACAAGAAAATTGATCTTTTTTCTTGAAAATTTAACTATGATTAAACGTTAATTTTTTGTATAGAAAATTAGTTTTGGTGGAAAATAAATTTCTTTTGTGCAAAGTTCATGTATTCTATTAAAGATGCCTTTTTTACATTCTCATCATAGAAGGTATTTGATTTATGTAAAATTTGCCCCCCCCCCCCCCCCCCCCCCCCCCCCCCCGAGGTCTGTCTGTATGTCTGTATGCATGTCTGTCTGTATGTACGTCTGTCTGTGAACACGATAACTTTAAAAAGAAATATCTATTAGATTGGCCTTTGGTACACTCGTTTTGTGTCCTAAACTAAAGGTCAAGTTCGTTAGCTGAAATTGAAATTAAAAAATTCTCTTTACGGTTATTCATAGTATTCGACAAGTTAAAAAATTTGTCCTGATGGCTTTTTTGATAAAACCGAAAATTGCCAGAGTTAAATTACTTACAAAATTCCAAAAAATACACGAAAATGAAGCTTTTAAGCCAAACAACGGACGATATGGAAAAAGGCAAGTACGTGTAAAGCTTAAATCATAAAAAAACAATATTAGGCTTTCGTTTCCGGTACCGATCGCGAAAGAACTCTTTTTGTCAAGTGGTGCATTTTTGGCTTTGGTGAAGGAAATAAGGTTGAGTGGATGCAGAAAAGGCAGAAAGTGCAGAGATCGAGTGCAAAGGAAGAAGGGCGAGTGAAGGCAAAGGTGTGAAGGGTGAAAGTGAGTGGTTTGAAGTGAAAATTTGGAGCGTGTCAAGTTTTTTAGGTTAGAAGTGAAAAAATAGTTGCTTGGTCAGGGGGGAAAGAGGTAGGAAATAAAGGCGGGAAACGTCACGGAATTTTGGGTAAGGTAGGATGCCGACGACGCGAAGTCCACAAACTGGCGCCAGAGGGCAACAATTACTGGAAGAGCGCACAGAGCAGAAAACCGTAGTGGCTGCAACAGCTGACGTTGCTGAAAGCATTGAAAGTGGGGGGATGGGTGACGTTGATCGCAGTGACAGCAGCGGTGATGAAAGTGCCAGGAGTCGACCCGGGTATGGAGGGTAGTGGACTCAGGTACGGACAAGCAACGGGGAAGGCCCTCAAATTTACAGCGCCTTAACAAGCTAGGCAACACGGGTTCGAACAGAAGTCTGGACGAATGGCAAAAAAAGGCAAGCGCGACTAGCAGTAAAGGGGAGGAAAAAAGGAAAAGAGTGGCTGGGGAAGATGAGTTAGAAAGGGACCAGGAGAACAAGAGAGTTGGAATTGAAAGGAAAAAACCAGAGACAGGGGGGGGGGG
>NC_046657.1:38022210-38033982 GCF_010883055.1 Belonocnema kinseyi
GAGGAAATAGTTCAAGGGAATGAAAAGAACGTCCGAAGTGAGAATGAAAGATTGAAGAAAAGACTCAGTGAGATCGAAAGAAGATTAGAAGGGGAAGAAAGGCAAATGGGAAAAATAACATATTAGTTAAGAGATTAAAAGTGGAGAGTGAAACAGGAGAAGTGGAAATAACAAATCTTTTTCGAGATATTTGAGTGCAGGTAAGGGTAGAAGGTGAAGAGAATAGGAGGGACAAAGCAAGGAAAAGAAGGAATGTTTCTGGTGAAAGTGGGGAGTGAGGAGGTGAAAAAGAAAATTATGGAGGGAAAAAAATTATTGAGAGGAAGAAGGGAAAGAATTGAAGAAGATCTGACGTGGAGGGAGAGGAAAAGGAGGTGGAAAATAGAGCAGAGGGCTTAGGTAGAGAGGAAAAGGGGAAATATAGTGTGGATAGGGAGAGACACGTTATGGATAAATGGGGAGGAATGGTGCTGGGATGAAGAATTAGAAGAATTAAGGAAAAAAGGAAAAAGTCTTGAGAAAGATAGGGGGATGTGGGATGTGATTATGATGAGTGAAACTTGGGCAGATGATAAGGAATGGAAGGGAATAAAAAAACTGTTATCGAAAGGTTATGTGTGGACAATGCAAGAAGCAAAAAAAGAACACGTTAAAGGGAGAGGTATGGGCGGCATGGTGTCAGGGGTGAAAAAAGAATTAGCAGTAAAAGGGAGAACAGATGGTAACATGGATGAAAAGGATGGAACAATGATAAGAAAAATTATAATTGGGAAAGTAGAAATAGCAGTGGTGTGTGTATACAGAAGAAGAGGGGAAGAGGAAGTCTGGAGAGTACTAAGGAGGTGGATGGAGGAAAAGAAGGAAGAATTGGTTTTAATAGGAGGGGACTTAAATGCATGGACTGGCGAACAAGAGGGAGGTTTATAGGATGAATAAAAGGAGGCATTTATAAGGAACTCCAAACATAGAGAGACGGACAGGGAGGGGAGGACGTTACTAGACATTATAGGAGAAAGAGGATGGTTTATATGCAATGGCAATATGAAAGGAGATGAGGAAGGGGAGATCATATTCATAGGAAAGGGAGCAACAGTAATAGACTACATCTTGGCTGAAGAAAGAATGCGGCATATGATAGGGAGTATGAAGGTAGGGAGTGAAAACGAAAATGGGAATCTGGGGGATAGATAAATTAAAAGAGCTTAAACAAAAGATTGAAAAGGGGAAGGTTAGGTATGAAAAAGAGGAGGGAATAGACTCGTTAATTGAAAGGTTGAAGGGGTCCATTGAAAAGGTAAAGGATGACCTGGGTACTAATGAAGAAAGAGTAGGGGGGAAGAGAGGCTGGTTGGACGAGGAATGCTGGGAGAGTAAAGAGAGAATAAAACAGTGTGTGAGCAAATAAAAAGACAGAGGGGGAAGGAAGAATATAAAGCAGAGGTAGGAAAGCGATCAAAGAAGTTAGGGTGTGGGATGTGATAAATAGGGATGGAGGGAAAAGGAAGGGCGTTAACCAAGAAATAGAAATGGAGAAATGGACGGATTATTTCAGGGGTCTACTAGGGGTAGAGCAAAATAAGGTCAAAGGGGAAAAGTGTAGGACAATCCATGGAGAAATGGAGAAAGGGAACAAGATAACAAGAGAAGAAGTGGATGAGGAAATAAATAGGTTGAAAAGAAACAAAGCGACAGGAGAAAATGAAATGGAGAACAAAGCGATGAAGTTTGGAGGAGAAGGGATTAGGGATGGGATGTGAAAGATCTGCAACAATGTATGGAAAGGGGAAGGTTGGCCGGAAGAGTGGACGACGGAATGGTGGTACCGCTTGTCAAGAAAGGGGAAGGAAAGAAGGTAGAGGAATACAGAGGGATCACTCTCATGTCAGTCGGCTATAAAATATATGCAGAAATCTTAAGAAATAGGTTGGAGAGTCAGGTAGAACAAAAAGAAAGTATCCCACATAATCAGACGGGATTTAGAAAAGGAATGGGAACTATAGACAACATCTACGTACTTAACTATTTAGTTAACAGAAATTTGGGGAGAAAGAAAGGCAGACTAGTCGCTTTGTTCGTAGATTTCAAAGCAGCGTTTGACTCAGTGAATAAAAAAGTACTATGTCAGGCAATCAAAGAGATGGGTGTAGAGAAAAACTCAGTGGAGAGGATAAAGAACATTTTTACTGAAACCAGGATTAGAGTGAAAATAGAAAAGAAAAAGGGCAGGTTTTCTGGACAAGTCGAGTTCTAAGGCAAGGGTGCCCTTTGAGTCCGTTACTATTTATTATCCTATTGGCAGACTTAGAGGAGAAGCTAAAGGAGAAAGGGAAAGGAGGAACGGTTTTGGGCAATAGCAAACTATACTCTCTAGCATACGCGGATGATGTATTTCTATTAGCAGATGATGAGAAGGGGATGAACCTAATGATGAGAATCTTCGAAGAGTATGTGGGAACAAAAAAGCTGACGGTGAACGTAGATAAGACAAAGGTGATGTGTTTCAGAAATAGAAAGAGCAAAATAAATTACGTTTGGAAGACGAACGGACAAAAAGTGGAAATTGTGGAGGAGTTCTGTTACTTAGGTTTTTGGTTTGAGGCAGAAGGGGGAAACGATGCAGGTGTGGAAAAGAATTGAATGTGCGAGTAAAGTAATGGGCTAACTATGGGGTATAGGAAAGAGAAGGTTCAAGAACGATTGGAGAATGAGGGTCTGGTTGTTTGATGCGTTGTTGTGGGCGGTATTGTGTTATGGTGTAGAGATCTGGGGATGGAAGGAACATAGGAAAGTATAGAGCATGCATGAGCGATTCCTCAGGTGGGTAATGGGGGTTAGCTGGAGTTGCCCAGGATATATGTTAAAAGAAGAGTTAAGAAGAGAAAATATGGTAACTAGACAAATTAAGAGAGAATGGAGGTTTAAAGAGAAGCTAAAAAGGGGAGAGGGAAGTAAAATTGCACAAGCATTTTTCGGCGAAATTCGGAACAATGAAGCGAGAGGTAATGTGGGAAATTCAAAATGGGAGGAAGAAAGGAGAAAAATGAGAAGAGTGTGTAATATTCGAGAAGGGGTTATGGAGTGGCAGGACATAGAGTTAGAGCTATTGGTTGAACAAGGAGAAGACAGATGGACAAAGATTATAGATTTTATGTACAATAGATGGTATATGATGGTCAAAGGGTTGACGGAACCAGAATATCTGCAAAAAATAAAAAAGGAAGAAAAATGGAGTAGGGTTGTACGGTTCAGAATGGGAGAAGGAGTGAGAGCATGCAGATATTGGATGAATGAAGAGGAGAATTTATGCAGAGTATGTGGATACGAAATGAAGTCATGGGCACATGTATCAGAGAGATTTACATGTATTAGAGAGATGAAGAAATTGGATGGAGTAAGGGAAAGCAAGGGAGTAGGGCATAGCCAAACGGGTTGTCCTGAAAAGGGTCAGTAAAGAACGAAAATTGTTTTCAATATCGTGGAAAATGCATTTTTTTATGGCAAAAGGACACGGAAGCCCTGGAAGCTCGCTCATTTGAGGAATTAATAACACTACTGTTACTATTGTTATCCTATGTAATGCGAAAGAGTAGAATATAAGTATTAGTTAAGTTAGACTAAGGATGGAATTGTAAATATATGTACAGGGGAGCAAAGGCCCTCAAACAACAAAGTTTTTTAAAAAGAAGTTGCATTTTTTTAAACGGGACAAGGAAACTTTTTTCGAATGGGGATCGAGATATTAATTGAAGACGACCAAAGTTTTCCAAAGCTTTCATATCGGCAATCATCGTGCAGCAGAAAACCTGAGAAAAACCGAAGTTCGAATCGTGTGTTTTCGTTTACGCACGAACTTACAGGGATAATCATGCACCTTCTCTTTTGCGGCTTCCAAACGGTAGGTATGGTGGGGGTAAATTTTAGGCTTGATCTAGCAGCTCTGCTTCCGTGTCGTGCGGTTTCTATAATATATGGCTTCGCGCGACGCGTCGGCGAACTAGATGCTTGTCCTTGGGAGGGAGCGTGATTCTCGAAGTATATTATGACTCAGAAAGGGCGTTCCGCAGCGGCGAAGTCGCCGCCACAGGGCACGACTAGTATCTGATAAGATTTTAAAATAAATTAAAATTATTAAAATGTGTTAAGAGAATACAAATTTTTTTTATGATTAAAATTTTAGAGCATTCTTAAAGCATTTTCAAAATTTGAATTTTTTTCTAATTTTAGAAATGTTCAGAAAAATAAAAAAATATATTATTCTGATCAATTACGGCAAAAGTTCAAAAAGTGGGATAATTTTAAAAAATTTAACCTTTTTCTTTCGAACAGATCCGCAAGTTTAAAGTGTTGTTCTTTAGTATATTTGAAAAATATTTACAAATGATCTTCATGAAGTTTTTCAATTGGACATAAATTATCGAGCGCGAAACGCGAGTTTGGTAATGACAATGTAATCCTCAAAGCTGTAGGTGCTTTAGAATCTCATTTAAAAACAAAATGAAAAATGTTGCAGTTACTATTTATGGCTGTTATTTCTCAGAATTTTAAATGTACGCATTAAACGTAAGAAAACAAGCGCGAAGCCCGATATTGTACCTGCGCGCCCTAGACGAGCTCTAACTCAACGTGAAGTCCCGCGCTACGACGCGGAATGGGTATGTGCCCGCCCCGCGGGCATATTTTTTTAAAATCAATATATATGAGTACGAAAATCTGTATTTTTTTCTCCTATAACATCTAAACAGCTGCACAAAAATTCTTGTTTCCCAGGTTTGCTGATTTTAAATCCAAAGTGAAGATGTCAAATCTAAGAAAAATATTGAATTCGATATAACCGCCCATAATTGAGTAAATGAAAACTATTTTACTCAAAATTGTTGCTCAGCGGTTTTCGGGTCGCTTATTTCGAATCATAAGTCAAAATTTCAGAATTCAAAATAATGGATCTAATATTACGGAGTATATTTGTCGGGATAAAACCATGTAATAATTTTAAGTCAAATCAGTTTTTAAAATTAATATTTATCGCGTCGGATTCGTCATTTCTGAAATCCAAATTTGTATTTCGGATTTAAAATTAGCGACTTCAGAAACTTAAGACTACTCCTAATGATCATATTCGCTTTGATAAAAAGTGCATTTTTTAAAAGATTGAAGTTAAAGTATACGATTCAATCGCCTTTCGCTCAGAATCATTACGCTGTACGTTAATTTAGAGGCCGGATTTAAAATCAGAATGAATGGATCTTTTTAAAAAAGTGTTTAAAGCTTATAATATGATATCTATATGCCCATTCTATTCATTCAATATATGTTTCTAACAATAATTGCTAACATTAACATATAGATTTTCCAAGCCAACAACTGTTTTGTATACTTTTTCTATATCTTTTCTATATTTACCGAAAAATTATCTTCTATTCAAAACAAGCTGACCCTCTAAGCCATTTCTATCGAAATTTTACCGATTTTTGAAAAAAAAATTCTTAAAAATGGCCCATAGTCCTCTACTCAATCCCAATTCAGAGAAAAAGTTCTGGGTGACGTTTCATAACCAAAGTCCGATACAAACAATACCTCATGTAATTGTACCATTCACAATACCAAGACTAATATTTGTTACAGGGAAATGGTACCCTAAAATAGCGTTAGATTTAAACATATTTTCTTCTGTGTTTACGGTATGATTGTGTACTTTTAAAACATGTAATTTTCTCTTTTTTGTTCCAGACATGGAATATTCATCTACAATGCATTCTGCTCATGACATGCAGCCTCATCCTGCCACTTGTAATGCTCCTGATATGCCTTTTGCTCCTTTCAGGTCTTCTTCTCCTGTCGAGCAATCTCTTCATGTCAAGCCTTCGTCTTCTGCTCCTGTCAAGTAATCTTCTCATGTCAGGCCCACGTCTTCTTAACCTCCATATTCTATACTTTTTAGAATGACAATTGAAGAACTTCAATATAAACGATTTTTCGGGAACTTGCAATTCAATTATACGAGTTTTTTCTCGGTTCAGCAATTTATTTGAAAAATGAATAGAATGGTATCGACAAAGAGCTAACCGGTGTATAATGTCTAATGCCCTCTGGTCCAAAAGGACAACGAGCAAAAATAAATCATTGTGCACTGTTCTTCCCAAATCAGGAATTTATTTGATAAATGATTGGGAAGAAAATATGCCATACCGCCCCAAGGAAAATATACGTTATCAGGAGTCAATGCTGATGCCTTTTCATTAGTGATAAGACTAGAAAATATTGCAAACGAACCAAGTTAGCTTAATGAATACAGAAAAAGCCAATGACGTTCCATTAGAAAACGATCGCTCAATCGCAGAATTGTTTGAAATAAAGCCTATGGGTTCGGCACATAAGCCAAAAAATAAAGTTGTTAGATCAGTTCGACCCAGAATGTCATGAATTTCCAAGTGATGACTGCCTAGACGCAGACTGAAATTTCAAAACTGCCCTTTCTGAAAAAATTGCGTACATCGTCTTTAATGAAAACTCCTTAAATTTCGACCCATACTTCAATTACGTAAACCTACAGAAACTATTTAAGATGAAAAATGAAGATTTAGTTGAATATTATGAAACTACTGTGTTAGAAATTCGATGATTGTTTATAGAAAAAAATCATTATTACAAGAATAAAAGAATGTTTTTCATTTTAAAACTTTATCATTTCGTTGAAATTAATTGTTTTGCTGAAAATCCATATTTTCTGGTTCAAATTTCTACTTTTGGTAGAAATTTTATTATATTATTATTCACATTTTTTCTGTTGAAAATTTACTTTTAATCTCTAAATTTAATCACTCCATTTTCTGTGTAAAATTTAATTGAATGTGACTTAATTCTTCTGACTAGAAATTTTTTGATTAAAATTTGCCTTTCTTGCTTAGAAATTCAACTATTTAGTTCAAAATTTATGTATTCTGTTAAAAGTTTTATTTTTTGCGTGGAAAATAAAGTTTTCAAATTAAGAATTTAATTAAGTGAAAAAAGAGAATATTCCAACGTTTCGGAAATTCACGATTTCCATCATCAGGGGAGAACCGATAAAATACGTATAATCTAGAATAGTAAATAGATGAATATGTAAAAAAGTTATAATAGTATAATAATCTTAGTAACTAAAAATAAAAAGTACTTACGGATTAGTTTCGTGAAGACATCATTTTTTTTGGAGTCAGTCAAAAATATTTGTTATTTAATAAATTCCTAATATGTAAATGCAAACAGGAAATTTCGTAATTAAAATTAATCTTCTGTAAAGTTAAAATAGTAAAATTTTTAAAGATTATAAACAAATTTTAGGAAGGTCAGGTCAGATTAATAAGCAATTTTATTTAATATATTTAGAATTCCTGAGTGATTATTTTGAAGTAAAATTGTTCATTAAGATGTAAAATGTAACTAAGACCAGTTGGAAAAGAAGTAAATTTTGTTTAAAAGTTAAAAATAAATGCTAATATTTTTTATGAGAGCAGGATGGAAAAGCATCCTGCTCCTAAAAGGATTACTCCAAAAGTGACTGTCAATAAGGAAACTAACCTATCATACCATAAATCGGAAGAAAAGGGCGCTAATTATAAAACAATACAAATAGAAGGATGGAAATATTAAGAATGTAGGAACTAGCAAGATAGTTTCTATTTATGAATTAACCAATTTTTGTTTTAAGATATTTGAATATTGCTGTTAATAGTATAATAGTTGTTGATATTGTTGTTAATACTTAATCAGTAATTTTATGAAAAAAATTATATAGTACTTTTTTAATAACATTTACCACAACTACAGGCGAAACGGTGAACTACGTCGATTTTATTCAAGGTTTTTAGTTCAGGAGTTCTGGACAAGAAGGCGACAGGCGCTCGAGAACGAGTAAAAGTATTGCCCAGGCTATGATATCAGGTGTCAAAAGTGAAATTCGAAATTTGAAAAAACCAAAAATATAGTTAGATAGCCCTTGAAAAATGAACCTGAGTCTTCATTTACAGTTTTTCTCTCGGGCTGCAAATTTCCCAGTAAATAAATAAAAATTGACTTTTTTAAATTGAAAAAACCATGTTTTTTCACATTCAACTTGTCGTAAGTAATTCGTTTATCAACTAATGAACAAAATTATTTTTGAGTTTTTTTCGTGACACTTTAGCGGAGGCCACAGTGTCCAAAAAGGGTCAAAAGTTAATTTCTAATGTTTTCTTTTTTCAATAAGAATGAAAAACCATGTTTTTAGACTTTCACATTTAAAAAGTGAGCGAGGAAGTTTAAGCTACGACAAACTTCAAGCGAACGAATTTCCTGCCAATTTATTGACCAACTTTTTGGAAAATCTCAATTCGATTTGATTTTTAGTTCCATAATTATAGCGAGTTTATTACGAGCTCGCGACGCGACACCACAGGATTTTTCAGGGGACGCCGCCTGAAGCCTGAAACATCGTCCTTGCCCATCCTTTGACCACTCGCCCGCACTAGTCAGCGTTCCGGCGGCGTCCCCTGAAAAATCCTGTGGTGTCGCATCGCGAGCTCGTAATAAACACGCTGTAATTATGGAACTAAAAATCAAATCGAATTGAGATTTTCCAAAAAGTTGGCCAATACATTGGCGGAAAATTCGTTCGCTTGAAGTTTGTCGTAGCTGAAACTTCCTCGCTCACTTTTTTAATGCGAAAGTCTAAGAACGTGGTTTTTCATTCAGATTAAAAAAACATTAGAAATTAACATTCGACCCTTTTTGGACACTGTAGCCTCCGCTGGAGTGTCAGGAATAAAACTCAAAAAGAAATTTGTTAATTAGTTGATAAACGAATTACTTACGGCGAGTTGAATATCAAAAAATATGGTTTTTTCAATTTAAAAAAGTCAGTTTTTATTTATTTACTGGAAAATTTGCAGCCCGAGAGAAAAACTGTAAATAGAGACTCAGGTTAATTTTTCAAGAGCTATCTAACTATATTTTTGGTTTTTTCGAATTTTAAATTTCACTTTTGATGCCTGATGTCACAGCCTAAACAATACTTTTACTCGTTCTCGAACGCCTGTCGCCTGCTTTTCCATAACTCCTCAATTGTTGACCTAGAATGTCCTGTGCTGCAGAAAGCACGAAAACTGTTCAAAATCTCCGTATTAATTTGAACTTCACTTTTTAGGCTTGTGTGCATTTAACAAATGCTCGATGAGAACTGAGAGAAATGTATGCAAAGCGTCCTTTTATAGATGCACATTTGCTATCCTTGTCTAGTAACATATCTCCCTCTTTGTCTAATTGTTCTAGATAATTTCTTAACGTTGCAAAATGTGATGCGTTATTGAAAATAACCTTGAAGTTGTTTACGAAAAATTGCGTGGTAAAATTTTATGATAACATCATTCATTTTAGAAGATTGAGCATCATAAAAAAAATTTTAACGTTGAATAGAATCATCCTCGATTTTATATAGTCTAAATTATAGCGTAGACTAAGTGAATGATTAAACAAGAAATTTAAATATTTTATGACATTAATTTGTTGAATTAAAAAAAAAAAATTATTTTAAAACTTTAACGTGTGAAAGCCAAAAAACTGACCTTTCTAAATGATATCTGGAAAGCGAGCATATATCTGTGGATAAAGAAGGTAAGCATAGGATAATAAAATGTGTGCAGCCTTAGATTGCCGATGTATTAATGCTTCTGCGAGTTCCAACGCGTGTAGCTGTTATCTCTAGTCCTCGCTAGCTACTTGATACCAGAATAAAGCGACAAGGATCCAAGAACATTTGATTCACTATGAAGAATGATTTTAGATGTCTTTCTTACCTTCGATTAACTTCAAATATATATTTTTTTAATTCTAATATCTTCTCGCAGACTCTAGACTGCAGGAGAATGTTTTTCGCAGCCAGGAACTTTTAGTTGAAACATCATCTATCAGAAAGCAATAAATTAAATTCATAATCAAAACAGGATGCCATGCATAACCCTCATATCTATTTTCATCTGCCCATCTGCATCTTTAACGCATTAAACAAATAAAGCCAGGAATTTTTAACTAAAAGTGTCATCTATCAGGAAGCAATAAATCAGAATAATATTCAAAACAGGACGCCATACCTAGCTCTCCATATAAAATTTCCCCTATACACCTGCGTCTTTTGCGCATTTAACGAACGTCTTATCTATCAGGGAGCAATAAATCATCTTTCTTTTCCCCCAATAACCTGGAACCTGTTTACACGAATTTGGATACAGACTTTTGCGCAATCTTGACGTCATCAGGACCATTCGAGAACGTTCTCAAAGTTTAGCACGGACTCGAACCACTACATGTAGAAGCATCTGGATTTCAGTAAGGTAGGAATTGTGAGCCAAGACCTGCCTTGCTCATCTATTGATTTTCCTTTTCCACGTCCAATATAGGAACTCAATTTTTATTGAGGATCAGCCAACGCGCACAAAAACTTGCTGCCTGGTGATGAAATTGAGCCCTATTCAAAAAGGCAAAAGCCTTCTCAACTGGATGAATTGTCCCCCTTCCTGACAAATCGCTCAGAGTATCTACACGAATGTAATATAAACCTTCTATGCCGGCTGAATCTAAAATATCAGGTAACTGTATTCTGTCTCTAACGTATTCAATTCTGCCTTTCTTAGATTACAATCCACTACTGTTAAAATTTAATGTAATTTACAGGTTTTGAAAAGCACCCAAATTATCAGCGTAAAATTCAAAAAAATGGAAAGTCGTGCACCTAATACTAAACCAGTTCGAGAATTATAAAGTCTTTAAAAGACAAAAATCAATCGAGGGAGGATGCAAACAATATATTTGGAGGAGCAGTAACAGCTGATGATTTAGGTAGACTAGTTTCTAGTGGTGTAAATTAAGATGTGCCGCTTGGTTTTGTAGAAAAATATAAATTGCCTTTACCCATTTCGGAATTAAAATAGTTTGAGGCTTTCGCAAATAAACTAAAATCGGATGCTGCGTTCAGATACGAATTATTAAGTATGATTATTACACATGTGAATCATTTAGTTTGAATAGATGCTGATGATTCATTTTAAAAAGATCAGCAGTTGTCAGACGAAAATAATTCCGACCCTCAACATCCATTTTCGCTTTTCTTTGGTTCCTTTTGGATTAAAAATGAACTACGTGGAAAGAGAAATGAATCTGATAAAATTTCAAGGAAAAAATAAACAGAAATATCGCAAATATGCCTGTCTTCTAAAAAAAATTAATTTGTCTCAAGAACGGCAGATCTGAACGCAAAATTTACATGATATAAAAGATGCGGCTGATTAAAATTAAAATTTTTGTTTATAATTTTGAATTTAATGATCAATATTTAGGAAGATGTGCGAAAAGAATTGTGAAAAAGAAGCACCAATCCTCTATTCATCTCACTTGGATTTCTTTAATTCACATTGAAATTATTTTTACGTTCTTAAAAAACAATTTTTAAATCTTGTAAAATTAGTATTTATAAAAAATTGGTTTATGTGAATTGTTTTTTTAGAACAATAAAGTAATTTAAAGTTAGGTTAAAGAGACAAATTCGCGACGCACGATCTCTAAATATTATTATCCAACTTATTTCTCCTTTCACTTGGTTCGTTTTTAAGCAAAAAGGAACAAAAAATTGATAATGCAAGTGTAGATTCAGCCCTTTTTTAATACTTCTACGAGGGTGGATTGATAAGTTTCCGGCCTGACCAAGAGATGGCGCCACTAGGCCTACCTTGAGGTGGCGTTCTATAGTACCATCCTTAGATAGCT
>NC_046657.1:38034082-38050764 GCF_010883055.1 Belonocnema kinseyi
AGACCTGTAAGATGTCATATGAACGTGTGCACAATATTTTGCACTAACATTTGCATATGGAAAAGCTCTGCGCAAGATGGGTGCCGCGTTTGCTAACAGTGGTCCAAAAATTGATTCAAAAAAATATTTCTACCGCCAATTTGACGTTGTATAAGCGAAATCCAAGCGAATTTTTGCGTCGATTCATAACCGTTGACGAAACTTGGGTCCACCACTACACTCCTGAAACCAAACAACAGTCTAAACAGTGGATTTGCGGACAATGAAGAAGTAATCGAAGCTGTAAATAGGTATTTTGAGGAGCTTGACGAATCATTCTATAGAGATGGCATTACTAGACTAGAACACCGCTATGAGAAATGTATCAGCCTTGGAGGAGATTATGTTGAGAAATAAAAAAAAAATTCTTAAAAACGTTGTTTTTCTTGGTCTGGCCGGAAACTTATCAATCCACCCTCGTATTATACATGTTATTTTAAAAAAATAATATTTTTGATAATGCCTAGGAAAATTCTTGAACCCTTACACAAACACAAATTACAGAAAAGTTGATAAAAGATTCAGGGAAAATAATTACCAGAATTATTTCTAATGAATTTTGGAAAAGACAGCAATTCATTTCTGAGTTTATTAACATACGATCAAAATTACGATTGTTTAGTAATATTTGAAAAAAAAAACTTCTATTTGCTAGCTGGTCCGCTTTCTCGTTGCCCTTGATCCCTGTATGACCAGGGACCCGTATGAGAGCCACTTTATTCTTTTCTGCAAGGCGTTTCAATGTCTTTTTTCATTCCCAAACCAGTTCCGATGTTATATCTGGTTTTTCCACTGCAGTTAGTGTCTTCTGGATGTTCGAACAGATCGTAATCTGTCTTCCAGCCGCTTTTCCTCTAATAATATCTCAGCACTTCGAAGAATGGCAAGGACATCCGCCTGAAAGACATTAGCAAATCTCTCAAACGGGACCACCACTTCCCACCTCCTAGCAGTGTCATACATTCTTGCTCCTGAACCTTCTTCTCCCCTTAAGCCATCCGTATACCAGATTTCGCCTTGGAGGAGTGGGTTACCATTTTCCTTCTATGCAGCTCTACTTGGAATGCAGACGCGGAAAGCCCTGGTGAAGTCGAAAAGTTTTGTTATTTTGTCCTGCCTCATCTCAAGAATCGGCAGTGAACTGATGTAACTCGGGAGCCTAGTGTGTCTAGTCTCTCGAGTCCATCTGTTTACTCTCACCAGGCGGCCCATCGCGTGTGCCGCTTTTGTAGTTATCGCAGTGAAGAGGTTCTTCGCAGAGCATGAAGCCTATCGCTGCTGTAGGCGTACTCCTTATTGCTCCCGTTAGACCCCTAAACACTGGCGTTTGCAATCCTCGCAGCCTGCCCTGCATCGTTTTGAGTTCTGCATATGACAATTAGACCACAGCCGCATGAAAGGGCCTCGGTTCAAGGACATTTTGTAATTCTTCGTCAAAATAACCATATTGATCTTTTCCGTATTTACCGAGAGCCCTGAGCTATCGCACTAGAGTTGTACGATGCACAGCGCCGACTTTGTAAGGCACATCAAAGTTTCGAGATGAGCCCGCCTAACTAGGATTACAAAGTCATCCGCATATCCCTGACTATAATAGCCCTCTTCATTGAGCCTA
This sequence comes from Belonocnema kinseyi, assembly GCF_010883055.1. Classification (NCBI taxonomy): domain Eukaryota; kingdom Metazoa; phylum Arthropoda; class Insecta; order Hymenoptera; family Cynipidae; genus Belonocnema; species Belonocnema kinseyi. The sequence continues at coordinate 38,035,737 of NC_046657.1, forward strand.
CGAATGAGACCATCCTTTATTATGTACCACAGGAGGGGCTATAGGACACCCACCTGTGGACACCCCCGTGTCGCCTACCCTTTTGACTGGGCTTTCACCCCATCTGCTTTTGAGTCTCCTTCGGCGTAACATACTTCCTATCCATCTTACCAGCTGGTTTAGTACACCACACCTCAAAGGCTCCTCACAGCATACCCCTTTTGTACCAACTGCTGCTCCAATTTTGCTACAACAGCATGGAGTGCCGTCTTTACCGAGCAGCCTGCCTGAAAAGGATGCTGCGCTTTGTGTCGCGGTGAGGCCAAAAGTACCTCATCTCTGATATATCACTCAACCAGCCTCTCCAGCGTCTTTAGAATAAAAGACGTCAATCTGATCGGTCTGAACTCCTTTGCAGCAATGTAACCCTCCCGTCCGGGTTTTGGAATAAAGGACCATACTTCCATGCCAACCTTTGTGGCGAAACGCAAGTCGGCCCTCCTCAACTCTTAATCCTAGTATTATTCCTCTAGTTTGGTTTGAATTCGCTGAAAACTCAAGAAGTTAACTTCCATCAGGAGGTTCAGCGTTGCCTCTTCGTCTTCTACAAGCTTGTCATTTTCGAGCCTTATGAGCCCAAGTCGAGCTTACGGGGTTTTCGCTATGATTTTCTGGAGCCTTGCTGTTTCTGGAATATTTTTTAATTCCTCACAGAAGCCCCTTCAGTCTTCCCGCTTATATCATCTTATATTTTTGTTGTAACTATACTGAACCGTCTTATAGATGTCCTAGTCTGAAGGCAACTTGGTTCTGTTTCCCTTATTGCACAACGCTCTTGTCTTTTTGCGGACCTTCTCCAGTTGCGTATTCCACCATTCTGCTCCTTTCCTAGACTTAACTGTGCTTTTGGGACAATTTTTTTCATCCAATGTAGTCAAAGCCTCCTCTAGGTTCCTCTTTATATGAGTCCCAGAGCGTGTTTCTAGGGTTTCTGACTTTTGAAACCACTGGTTGACCTAGGTCTATCTGAAACATGATATATTTATCTACCGAGGGAGACTCCTCATCAGAGGCTCCTTAGCCCACTACCCCACTGCTCAGCCACTCCGAGCATGAAGTCAGATCGAGAACCTCACTCCTGTTTTGAATCTGAAATGTGGGAGTATCACCTCGATTCAGAATCTTCATATCAGTGCCTGCTAGGTAATGGATTAAATCTCTTCCTCTGTCATTGATATTCGTGCTCCCTCACACCGTATGGTGAGTGTTCGCATCACGTCCCGACAGCAGAGGAATCCTGTACTATGCATGCCCTTGACGCTTTTTCGAACGGCCCATTATAAATGCAGACACACCCTGACAGGCCACTAATCCTTTCCCTGTATAACCAGGGTTTTTGGATTCGGACGAGCCCTGTCTGCATCCCTGACATGCGTCAGGCTAAAACCCCTGAGGCGCCTTTGCTGTGGTGCAAGTTTATCTGCATCATTGAGATTCCCGTCTCAGCCATTGAACGACTAAGCCGGGGTATCCCCAGATGCCTCAGGTCCCCCTGAGGAGCCCTGTTAGGTCACCCAGAAGGTGACCCTACCTGCCACCAAATAGGGCCGGTTGTTCAGAGCCGCAAGAGCTCTGATTGCGGATTCAGGAAGGCCGATAACCAGAATCCACTCCGCTTCTGCCTGGATTCCTGCCCGTCGCAGTACACCTTCCACGCATCCGTCCTCATAGTCGTGTTTTGGAAGCTCAGGCGCCTCAGAACTACTGTGAGATTCTCTGGTTTACCGTGAACGGTATAGTCCCTCTTTCAGGCTAAACGTTGGAGTTCTCTCCGGCAACCAGTCTCTCGACTAAACATCCGCAAGATCGACCACGATGACCCCCTACCTGACAAAGATGCCCCTCAGCCTGTCCTGATTATTAAAACCTAGGCAGGTCTCAGGATAACCCGATGCTACGACAATTGTCACCAGGGCGTTATTGGTGACCTGCGCGAAAGTAAGGCCCTGTTTTTCCAGAGCCTTCTGCCGTTTCAGCCCCTTATTGGGGAGGGGGGGGTATCTCTGGAGCCTTTCTTCATCTTGCCCATAATTGGAGTCAGAGTAGTTGCTCCACGCGAAGCCTCGTGGGTTGAAAGAGGGACCCGCAACGAACCCCTCATTGTTTTTTAAATTTTTGTGACTTTTATGCATTAAAGTCCAAAGAAAAGCTAGGGAATTATAAAATACCCCCTGCAGAGCTCCGCATGTAGAGGGTAGGTGTAAATACTATGGGATTCGACCTGGTATCCCAAGTCCCCGTACCGACACCTCCCTTGTAACCCCCGCTGAACCCTGCCATGCAACCCTCGACCCGGCGATCACATCTTGGTTCCGGGAGCATAAGAACTCGCGCTCTCGATATTCCCGAGGGTTTTGCCAGTGCGCCCTGGAAGGACCGCTCCTTAATTCATATCCCCCCGATTGGAGCCCGTCAAATCCTCCGAGCAGCTGCACCTCGCGACACAGTTTCTCTGGATCACCTATTCCGGACTATAGTCCGTGGAGACCCGTAAGCCCTCCCACCAACTGCAAGCTATCGCGATCCCTAGGGAGAGTGAGAGTTTAGAATAAATGTTTAGGATTTGAAAAAAATGTGACGGGAAATTATAAGTGCCTGTAGAGAATTATCCAACGAAGAATTTCATCTATCAGACATATGACTTTGAAACCTCTAACACACTTCCACGAGTACCTGATAACTACCCTTAAAACAAGAAATGTCAATTTTTCTTGAAATCGATCTTTTGAAGAATGTATTCTCGTCTATTTTTACTTAATTTTTTAATATAGGTATAGTGGAATACTTATTATCATTGTTTAATTCATTTTTAGTTATTTAAACATATGGAATTTGATACAATTTTTTTTTCGAAAATTTGTTTTCCCCCCTAAAAATTATTGCTTTTAGCCTCGTCAAATATTTATTCACATTCGTTCATTAATTGTTTATTATATAAACAAATGGAACTTGTTTAAACAATTTTTTCGAAAATGATTTTTTTCTCTAAAAATATTACTATTGGTCTAGTGGGATATTTATTAATATCAGTTCATTTAATTTAAATTGTTTAAACAAACACAATTTGTTTAAATATTTTTCAAATAAAAATTACTAATATTTCTTCGGGAGAATATTTATCAACATTGTTTGATTAACTTCATTTTTAAAAAAAATTTTATAAAAATGATTACTTAAACATCACTGATGAAATAATTACACAGCCACACAAAAAAAAGTGTGCGGATCTGGTAACAAGACACACGTATTTCTATGGATTTTGGGACGCTGAATTCAAATTCGGTATCAAAAAACACCCAACATCGAATGGATCAACTCGAGCCTAACCTAGAAATAAATCTAACCTAGCCTAACCTAACCTAACCTCACGAAACACAATTAAACTGATTGTGTTGTCCCGTTGCGTTTGCGGTACCGTTTGAATCAGCTTGGCGTTAACCTGCAAAGAGGTCAAACCTATCCTAACCTAAAAAAATCTGACCTAACCTAACCTAACCTAACCTAACCTAACTTAACTTCACGTGACACAATTAAACTTATTGTGTTGTCCCGTTGTGTTTGCGGTACCGTTTCATGCAGCTTCGGCCTAACCTACATAGAGACTTAACCTATCCTAACCTAAAAAAACCTGACCTAACCTAACCTAGCCGAATTAAATTCAACCACACGTGTAGCTATGTAAGCGTACGGTTCTCAGTCTTAAATGTGTACTATATTTAATAGGTTAACTCGAACCTAACCTACAAATGAAGAAAAAAGGATACGCTATAGCAGGCAGAAAATAGACTGAAATAGGTCTATAAATCAATGTAATTACGATAAACACCAAGATAAAATGTAAGCACGAAAGATAGTATAAATATATCCCTTAAGTTTAAGAAAAGCAGAGAGAAAAAAATTTTGAATACAACTCTTATTCATTTGCATGTTTAAGTTACAGTTCTACATTTTAATTGATACAAACATTGTCAGTTTAATTGAAATGGGATCAATTCTACTTGTAGTTCTAAGTTTCTTCAACAAAGGGACAACACAATCAGTTTAATTGTGTTTCGTGAGGTTAGGTTAGGTTAGGCTAGGTTAGATTTATTTCTAGGTTAGGCTCGAGTTGACCCATTCGATGTAGCACACATTTGCTACTGGGAAAATATGCTTCCAGTGCTATACGTGTGGTTCAATAAATTTCTGTTAATTCAGGTTAGGTGAGGTCAGGTTCTGTTGGGTAAAATTATGTTAAATAAATTGATATCAGGCAATGGTTGATCCTTCACAGTTGTCGACATGTTTTTGAAGTGAAAATTTTGCATCACTGGCATTACTTTGAAATTTATTTGCCTTAGTGCATGATTTTTCGTCATTTTTTGAGGTTATGGCTCAACCAGGACGTGGTGGGTGATTTTTGACACCGAATTTGAATTCAGCGCCCCAAAATCCACAGGAATACGTGTATCTTGTTACCAGGTCCGCACACTTCTTTGTGTGGCTGTGTAATTAATTAGCCAATGATAATAAATATTCCACTAGACCAATAGTAATAATTATAACTTCAAAAAAACGAGACTACAGTGCTCAAAATTCGATATCATGAAGCATTGACAGTTTTTGTTTTAAGGGTAGTTTTCAGGTACTCGTGAGGGTGGGATAGAGGTGTCAACCCAATATGTCTGATACATAAAATTCTTCATTGGATATTTCTCAACAGATTCCCATGCTTTACCGTCACATATTTTAAAACTCTAAAAAATTATTCCAAAAACTCAAAAAAGTGATTTTCCCCATGCATTTTACATGGAAAACTTCAACTCAAAATCGGCACCTGTTGAAATAAAAAAAAAAGAAAAAGAATTATGGAATTTCTTTTTATGGCATTGGGAATGAAATCGTGGCTATCGTTGCCCTTTAAAGGAAAAAAGCGTTTTTGAGCCATCCTAGTGTCACACCCGGCACATTCTATTCGCTCGCAATTTTAAGCGCGCCTGGGGCAAGCGACTATGGGTATTAAAGCTTCGCGCTTGATGAGAAACATGTGTCTCGCGTTTTGCTCGCGATTATGTACTAAACTCAGGCTATGCGTTTAGTCCTTGTAGTTCTTTTACATTTATGCACATAACCGCGAATCCGAAATGTCGGTCCAAAATTATAAAAAAATGTTCAGAATAAGATCGGATTGTTCATACTTACGCAATTTTTAATTTCTAAAAAATATCGTATCACGTTAAATAATTTTCCTTTGAAATGCTCACATGTGTCTCATGATGCAAAAGTGGCAAGACATTTTTGCCCATAGATGTGTCATTGGCAGTGAAGGAGTAGAAATAGCTTAAAATCTTGAAAATATTTATAGCTGTCATGGATCGTTTGAAATAAATTGAGTCCCTACAATCGAAATGTATAATTCTGTACTTTCGCCCACTGTGCTGTACGGTCGCGAAAGATGGACATACTAATAAAAGGCTGAGAGTAAAGTTAAGGCGATTGGCATGCAATTTTTGCACGATGTATTTTGGACGCTATCCAGCAATTCCTTCGACGTCTGTGGCACATATTAGCCAACTTAATAAACGTATACCAACAACAAACTGTGAGCTGCTAAGTACCACTGCAGTTGGCCATGGTGGCCAGCCGTTAATAACCCTACTTGGCGTATCCCCAGATGGCGGATAGGGGAAAGCTCGCTGGAAACAGAGGGTATGGCTGAAATAAAATAAACAACCGCGAACGAAACACACTTAGACCCCCAAGTTAAAGCGTGAACATCTGTGCCGAGGACTGAGTAGCACCAGGAAGTGTTGTCTCAAATGGTGTCTCTAGGATACCAGGTCGCATCCTAGAGTACTTAGACCTTACCCTCGCCTGTGACGCTGTGCGGGGGTGGACTTACACTTCCCTAGCTACTCGTGGAAACAGAATGGCAACAAATGGACAATGAAATTTAAATAGAAGTGTTTGTAAGGAGTTGGGAGGTCCAATAGACGTGGCTCAGGATCTCGATGTGAGCGAAAAATTAGTGGTAAGGAAGGACATAATTACTGGAGTTGAATACTACTAGGAGGGCCAGAAGTTCACTGATGAAGTAAATGAAACCACCAGGCAAATAGATACCTATTATAACGGCATGTGGAATATGCTCTTGCCAATCCGCAATGGTATAAAAGCATTACAGGACGCGATGCGAAGACTTGGCAGTTCCATAATGTATGCTAAGCTTTACTACAGTATTGCCCGGTAAGAGATTGGCTGGACTATGGTTAAGAAAGCAAAGAAGACTAAGCCGACAAAAAGGGAGAAGATAAATGTCAGTCAGTTGGAAGCTCAGACCGAAGATTCTTACGAGGCTTCCACAACTCAACATGGGAACCGAGTGAGGGAGGCTTTGTTGAGCCCCGTCAAGGGGCTCAACGTTATACGCTAATTTACAGGCCGGATTTGGAATCAGAATGCATCAATCTCTTTGAAAACTTCTACGGAGCATAAAATATTATATCTATCTGCCCGTTGCATTTAATAAATAAAGTTTTCGCAACAAAATTGCTAACATCAACATTTGTTTTTAAGGTCGACGTATGTTTGAAATACTTTTCCGGTATCCTTTCCACACTTGCTGATAAATCATGTTTAATTAGATCACAAATTAATCCTCTAGGTCATTTCTATACAAATTTATCGATTTTGAGACATGATTCATCAAAACGCCCCATGGTCCACCACTTAGTGCCAGTTCACAGAAAACACTCTGGGTGACCTTATCGTGCTCTTAGTCTAAAGGAAGCGATACATTATGCAATGGTAATACAGTGAAACTCTTTTATACCGCCGATTTTGTGGCTGACCTTGAGTGTGAAGTAACTCATTGTAGCCCACTCCGCTTTGGTTGTTCACGCTTGACTGCTTGCCTGAGTGACAAACACAGCCCCCGCGCAGTTCCTGTCATACCTACCCACGGGGTGACTTAAATTCTCGGAATGACTATAGAAGGAAGGGCTATTGAAGTGTTTCACTGTATTCACATTGCCAAGACTAATATTTGTTACAGCGAAATAGTACCCTGCTTTGATATGCATTTTGCTCCTGCCATGTCTTCTGCTCATGCAATGTCTTCTACTCCTGCCACGTCTTCAGCTCATGCAACGTCATATGCTCCTTCGGATCAATCTCTTAATGTCAGGCACTTCTTTTTCTGAAAAACCCCTTATTCTATACTATTTTTAATGAAAATTGGATAAAATGAAATGTTTAGTGAGCAATTTTTTAAATGAATTTTATTAATATACATTTATGGAAGTGATATACAATTTCAAGGATAAACTCGAGTGCGAAAAACGAGATACGTAATGAGAATGTGTTCGTTAAAGCCGAAGGAGCTTTAACAAAAGAGAATTCACAATCTCGAAATTACTGTTGTCAATGCTTTGACCCTTAATTTTAAAAGTTCTGTGAAAAAAAATGTGGGGGAATACAATGACCGAGCGCGTGGCAGATTTTTTAAAGTAAAATAATACATTTTTTCAAACTATTGTTTTTTTTGTACAATAATTAAAAAATAAATTGTTATAAAATTGTAGTTCAAATTGAATTTTAATCTTAATGTAGCAATAATTTTTTCAATATTTCAACCTAGATATTTGCAGAAGTTATTATCATTCAATAACATAAATATTTTGTCGTATTTTTAGCAAGAAAGACATACATCATGCTACTATAATGTCGCGATCTTTAATTTTCTATTTTTTTTTATAAAAAATTTAAATTTAAATTTATTGAAAACCAATTTTGAAATCCTGTTAGATTTAAATCCAAAAATTCGCGGTAGATTTTCTCAAAATCGGCTAACATTTTTAATTTATTCTTTAGTAATTGGTATTAAAAAACTTAATACATCTCGATACCATGTCTTGCTTTTTATTTTTAATTAAAAATTGAACTTTGTATTGCAATACGCAGCCGAACCCGCTACAATTTCCAAATACTGATTAAGATTTTAAATTTGATATATTATTACATTGTTTAACCTATTTTTTATTCATAACAAGCAGCGTTTTTCTTATCGAAGCTTTGAGATCTTTGTTCTTTGCTCTCGAAGCATTTAGATCTTTGTTACAAAATCTTGGCCCAGTATTTTAAGGCAGCATCGCGTCGTATTTAGAATAGAATTTTACTTATTTACAAAAAACTGAATATTTTATTATAATTGAATTTCACTTTTTTTAAGAAGGCTTTAAAACGTGTTATCTCTGGATATTTAAACCCTTTAAAAACAATCCAAAAGTAAGGAATAACAAAGAAAAGTACAAATATGCTTTAATAACATCAATGAAAAAAAAAGATTTCTTCTTCAGATAGTTCCATGAAATGCAAAGTTTTTTATTTACCTAATTCTTTTATGATACTTTTTAACTTAGCTTTAAATTTAAAGTAACAATTTCTGAACAATGCTTGCAAATATGTGGTCGAAAATTCATCTTAAGTTTGAATATTACCTATTTTAAACAATGCAAGAACTTTGAAGTTGAAAGTGGTTGATTCTCATGGTGGTTGGATAAAAAATATTTTTTTGCTTGCTCCTGTTTTATTTGAAAAATGTCTAATTGTCAATTTTGTAATCATCCTTTTATAACACATAATACATTTTTAATTATTTTTTTTTAATGTTGCTATTGACTTCCTTTTCCTTAAATATCTTGCTTTAAACAGCGGAATGAAAATTTTCTAAATTGTTCAAAAATTTAATAATAGTATTTGGAATATTTGTTTAGGGTCTGTAACTGTCCTGGTGAATTTGTATATTCACACGACATGCTACATGGCCAGAAGTTATATCCAATTAACTAACCAATTCTTCGATTGCTTATTTTGGAATTTTTTTCCAAATCACATGAAAATTCTTTCACTATCAAATAAATCCTGTTAGTCTTTTCAATGTACTTTATGAACCCGTTGGTTGAATCTCTTTTTATAAACATTATTTGACAGTCTCGTAAACTCAAGATAAACGTCTATTATTATTCAAAAAGGATCGATTGGCTATAGTCAATTTTTACATAAAGCTAATACCATCCAATTTTGATGCAAGCGTAAAAAAAATACCATACATTTAATATCAACCTGTTGAATATAATTTAGATACATAAGTTCACATGTTAGAAGAAATTGCTTGTGAAGCACGAGACACCTGACAAGGATGTTTTCGTTTAAGCTGAAGCAGCATTTTGAACTTTTGAGCCTTAATATTTCAAATTCTTTAAATCTGCGTGAAAAAGCGACAAAAATGTTTTCAAGATTTACATGGCTGTTCTATTTTTTCGAGAAGGTTACAATCATATTTTTGTGAAGCACACGACCTTGATGATTTCATCAGTAAAAAATAGCGTCCCTGAAACATAAAAAATTGTTCAAACATTGACTCTTCTGGAACCTCAATGCCACACATGGAAAATCTTGTTTTTTTTTCTTCAGATTGCAATGGAAACATTTTATGAAGGTTGCCCAAATTTGGTCGTTAGATTCTCGGTTTTATTTTCAGGAATTCTGCACAATCACAGAAAAAACAGAAGATAAACTTTACATTGATTTCCGACGAAATATTCGCTGCAACAAAAATTAACTTTACCGGATAAACTTGAACGAAATATCAGTTAAACTTTCTTTTGTTTTTCTATGACAACACATGTGTTTTGAAAAACGTAAAGTCTGAATAAAACATTATCACTCTAAAAAATTTCCTTCAACACATATAATCATTACTTTATTTTGTGATAACTTGATTATTAGACATTTAATAGGATTTTAAATTTAATTTTTATCTCATTTAAATTTCTTAAATTGTAAAAATACCACTATTAGTTTGAAAATTCCATTTAAAAAGTTAATACTGTGCAGAAAATTCATGTAATTCTTTAAACGAATACCTCAACTATTTTACATTCTACAGGTAAACCCCCTAGTAGCATCGTTTTCGGGGCCGTAGGAGAGTACGATTCCGAGAAACCATAAGCCCTCCCTTCATGCCACTACTCGATCAACTGGAGCCTCGAGGATTTCATATGCTCGAGAAGTGACGTGAAGTGGGGGTCGATCTCGAGCGAGACTTAGGAGAAGTGGCACAACTCGTAGCGGCTCTACTTGTAGGTTCACCTGTACATTAAAGTTACTTTTTTCCTTAAACATTTAATCAAATAAAACTAAATTCTTAATAATGCGTCTCATGATTTCCGCAACAAACAAGTTTTTTATAGAAAGAGAGGCAGCAAAAGCGCGGAAACGTTTTTTTTTAAACACCTCGAAAGAGATGAGTAATCTTTGGGTTGAAATAATGAATTTCGAAAAACAAACCAAATCATATCGAAGATTTTAATTCTTGGTTCCTTAGAAAGGTGTTTTTATATACTACTTCGTTTATGAAAACAGATTGACATTAAAAATTTTAAGAAGTTCTACAGTAAAAAGATATTAAATCCGTGTTATTTTAGGAAAATTGTTAAATTATCATTAGATTTTTTAATTGAACCAGTAGATAGAAAAAGTGCTTTTTCAAATATCTACGTAATTCTCAAAATACAAATGACTTTGGCCCCTAAAAATGATCGCTACAAGTTTTTTAGCGTAAACTTTCTAATTTTTAAAAATGAATAAAATTTGAGATGACTTATTTAATAAAAAGGATAAGAATATTTGATTTTCAATATGTAATATTTTTATGTAAATGACATTTCAGTAGCGTGTAAAAAACTTTATAGGTTAATTCATATATTTAAAATTTAGTTTTCTGTTGTCATCGAGTATATAAAAACGTAATATTCACAACTAAGTGAATTTATCAGAATTTTCCAAAATTAAGAACTTTTATATTTTAAAAAAAATTTGATAGTGTAATTTTTTTTACAAATTGCAGTTTGAAACATGTCTTTTAGCTTAAGTTGATTACTTGGATTTTGTGTTAGGATTCTTGAAAGAAAAACATTAAATTTTGTATTCTCGACAAAAAATTTAATACACAAATGATATTTTAAACAGAAAATATTATAATTTTAAATCAAATATAGTTGACTTAATTTTCAAATAGACACAGTTTCAATGAAATAGTTGAATCTTAGGCCAAGAAAATTAATTCTTAACAGTTGCCTTTTTAACCAAAAAAGATCAAATTTGTTTTAAAGATGTACTCTACGTACAATCAATGTCAAAAAAAGATCTATTATGAATTTTTGTAAATCTTGATTTAGGCTTCCAAGCAAACTTCAGATAAAAGAATCAGATCAAGATTGTTAATTTAACAGTAGTTATTTAAACGTTTAGTTTTTCTTTTCTCTTCGAAGAAAAGTTACAAGTTTTATGTAATCCTAATGATCAAAGCCTCACGTTGATTCTTTGAAGAATTCTCGAAATTTCTACTTGGGCTGATGTTACTTTTGAAAATTAATTGAGAAATCATACAGCTATAATTGTTATAAACAATAAATTTTAGTGAACACCACCCGAATAGAATTGTAGAGAATCCTTCAAAGAATAAAATGAGGACTTGATTATTTGGATTAAATAAGAATTACAACCTTTGCGTGAAGAAAGAGCAAAAACTAAATATTATATTATTATATTAACTTCTTCTATATTAATATTAGATAGTTACGGTTTTTTTCTGAAAATTTCAACAGCTTGTACGTACAGTCACGAATTAACGAGACCCTCACCTATAATATTACGTCACGCTACTAGGTGCATGACAATATAAGGGAACGCTCCCTTTGAGTAAAGTAATAATTCATTAAAGTTAAAAAAATAATTGTTTGAACAATTTATTATTATTGTTAATGTTATACTCTTTGTCTAATAGTATAAATTTATCAAAATAAAATGTTATGCTTTTCGGATTTGAAATAAAATAGGAGGAACGTTGCCGTCTAGCATTCAAAAAAAATTTTCCATTTATTTTTGGACCACACTAATGAATTTTAATGAAATGTTATTACAAATAAAACCATATTTCATTTCTCTAGTAATATACCTCTACTATAAATAATCATAGTTTCAAAATTTGTTTGGAAGAAATGATCAAACTTCATGCGAATTCCTCTGATGTTCCTCTAGGTGCCGTGAACTCACTATCATCATGCATCAAACACATGACACAAACGAAAGTCAAATCGCGGTTGAATAATTTCTCTTTAAATCTCGAATTATTGATAGTGGATGCAATTAATGAATGACTACCCTTAAGACCATTAGATAAACTAGATTTTAATATTCCGAACAATTTAAATTTAGCCGATCCATCTTTCAATAGACCAGGTCCAGTCGACGATATCACTGGGGCTGAGTTCTTTTTTCAACTCTTGAAACAAGGTTAAATCAAGATTCCCGGCCAGAATATCATTTTACAAAATACCGTTTTTGGATGGATTATAGCTGGCAAGACGCTCGTCGGAAGACCAATAAGACAAACATTTTATCATCTTATCACAATGTCGTCAAATAGTCAATTAGAAAAGTTCTGGACAGTAGGACATTGTCCGGAAAAGAAAATTTTATCGGTAGAAGAAAACGAATGCGAAACTCCTTATGAGAAGCATTCTGCTCGAGACGTAGTAAGCGAAAAGTACTGTCAGACTTTTATTTAGAGAAAATGTAGGCGAGATAGGAGAGTCGTACTCAAATGCGCTAAAGCAGTTATATTCCCTTGAACGTTCCTTTATCGAAAAAACAGAAATTAAAAATCTTTACATTGAAAACTTTAGAATCTATCATACGAATGGTTATATGTCCGAAGTAAAAGCAGATTCTAAAAAGGAAGGGTATTATTTACCCTACCATCCTGTCATAAAAAATAATAGCTTGACAACACAGTTACGCGTAATGTTCGATGGCTCAGCCAAAACACCTACAGGCCTATCATTGAATGACGTGCTGATTGTTGGTCCTAGTATTCAAGACAATCCTTTCACTCTATTAGTGCGTTCCCGATCACACCCCTATGTCCTTACACCTGATATAGAAAAAATCTACTTTGTTTGGAACTTCGGCCAATCCCTTTTTAGCGATTCGATCATTGCATCAGCTAGCAGACTACGAAGCTAGTACTTTTCCTAAAGCTGCTAAGGTTTGAAAAAGCGACTTCTACGACGACGACATACTCATCGGAACATCGACTATCAAAGAAGCAGAACAGTTGCACAACGAGTTAATCGAAATCACGCGAAGAGGTGGCCTAAACTTGAAACTATTAAATTGTTCAGACGAACCGTTTTTTCAACTGAATTTAGACATCACTGCCAAAACTCTAGGCATTCATTGGAATGCAAAACGAGATTCGATAATTTTCACCGTAAATCAGAATGACGAAGAAAAGAGGGCATTAACGAAACGAGAAATTCTCTCTCAAATTGCGCAATTATTTGATCCTCTTGGCCTTCTAGGTCCCGTTATAGTATACGGGAAAATCTTGATGCAAAAAATGTGGCTTATTAATTTAGGATGGGACGCACCGGTTCCAAGCAAAGTTCATAATGCATGGAAAAAATATTATGAACCACTCCTACCAAATCCTACCACTCCTATCAAATTTAGAATTCAAACGCAAATCGAAGAAATCGAGAGTCGCTATTATGAAATCGTTAACTTTACCAGGACTAGAGCTGTCTGCAGCTCTTCTATTAGCTCAATTATATGAAGCGACGGACCAAGCCTTGCGACATTTAACTTTTGAAAGGGTTATTTTTTGGTCCGATTCCACAATAACGCTACATTGGATCAACACTTCGCTTAAATTACTCCCGATCTTTGAAAGAAACCGCGTTTCTAACAGACATGTTCGGTCAAAAAGTAACCCGGCTGACCACATTTCGCGAGATCTCTTGACTAGAGAATTAATTGATTCTCAATTGTGGCTGAATGAGCCAACCTGGATGAACAAAAAAGAAGACGTATGACCAGAACCAGTCCTAAAATTCGCCGAAAATTCGGATTCAACAAAACCCGTCACGTCCCTCTCAGTTAATAAAATTTAAATTTTAAAATAAAATGCTGAACCATGAAAGGAAATGCACACTGTAAAAATCTTACAGCACTTTTCTTCTTCTGATGAGTTAAAACGATTTATTGCATGTTGTAAACGAGTCACCTAAAACGCGAAGAGTGAAATTAAATTAACAGGAGAGTTAACGATTGAAGATTTAAAAAGTGCTACTATTACGATGATCAGATTGATCCAGGAAGAAGAGTTTCCCGACGAACTAAAATCTTTAAAATCTAAGGGTCATTTGAATGAAAATCTCACCAATCTAGCTCCTTTTATTGATTCTTACGGATTTATGCGAGTAGGAGGCAGAATCGATCAAGCCAATCTCTCTTTCTCACAAAAGCATCCCGCGCTATTACCATACCATGGCTTTATTGACGTTTTAATTCGAGAAGAACATATAAAATCTATGCACAGTGGGATAGAAACTACCCTTAATATCCTACATCAAAACTTTTAGGTTACTAACGGACGAAATATAGTCAAACGCGTAATACATAAATGCATTACGTGCGCTCGTATTAATCCATCTATTCCCCAATACAGTCTGTCAAGTTAAAGCGTGGGTAACTTTTTTGGTAAAATATTTCATTTAAACGCATGTTTCTACATGGAATTACATTTGTCAAGGTGTCGAGCAAAATGCTTTTCTGTTAGTATTTTGTCCAATCACCGCCGGAGTCGATGATGGCCTGGCACCTCGAAGGCATGCTTTCGACGAGTTTTTCCGCGTACTCTCTCGGCAGAGACCTCCAAATCCACTAATCTTGAGGTTGAATATGTCCAGGCATGTGATGACGTCACGTGACCCCAAACAGAAGCCTCGTCGGTGAATATTACCTCGTCCCAATCTCGATCAACATTTTCCTGGGCCCGCGTAAGTCGCTTTTCGATGTGGTTTTCACCAAGCAATGGTTTTTTCATTGTAGGGCGAAACTTTACGTCATTTGCACGAAGATGAGTTCTTATAGTTTCATGTGA